>NC_134893.1:36235082-36305082 GCF_041734735.1 Babylonia areolata | reverse complement strand
AGAGAGGTCCCTCAGCACCTGGTACTCCTCCTCAATCTCCTCTATCACCTCGTGGATCGACTCCATCACCTTGACGGCCACCTCCTCACCTGCAGGAATATACAGTATAATACCATACCATACAATGCAATAAAACAAAATACAATATAATGCAATACAATGCAGTACAATACAATACAATACACAATATGATAAGATGTGGTATGATACAATGCAGTACAATACAATAGAATACAATACAACACAATACAATACACAATGACAGGATATATTACGATACAATACAATACAATACAATGCAATATAATAGAATGCAATACACTACCACACAATATATAATACAATACAATAAACACAATGCAATACAATACAATTCAATGCAACAGAGTACAATGCAATGTAATATAATACTAATACACAATACAATATGATATGATACGATACTTGAAGCGATGGCCGAGAGGTAACACGTCCGCCTTGGAAGCGAGAGAATCTGGGTGCACTGGTTCAAATCCCATAGTCGCCAGTATTTCCCCACCCCTCTACTAGACCTCAAGTGGTGGTCTGGACGCTAGTCATTCAGATGAGATGATAAACCTAGGTCCCATGTGCACTTCGCACATGTTAAAGAACCCACAGCAACAAAAGGGTTGACGCTGGCAAAATTCTGTCGAAAAATCCACTTCAATAGGAAAACAATTGAAACTGCAGGCAGAAAAGAAAAAAGGGTGGTGCTCTCTGGGCATCGACGCGTTCTCCCTGGGGTGAGCAGCCCGAATTTCACACAGAGAAATCTGTTGTGACAATACAATACAATACAATACAATACAATGCAATGCAATGCAATGCAATGCAATACAATACATCTTTATTCATCCAGTTGGAAATTAACTGTGCATTCCACAAGCTCCTCACACACATCACACAATCTCTCAGACCACAGTTGTGCCCAACGTACAGGAAAACTTCATGACAAAGGTTGGACCAGGAGATCAAAAAGCAAAACATGCTGAGCTGAATACACACAAGCAAGTAATAACATACAGCGGCTCGATTTATCAGGTCGGGGGTAAGGGTTGTGGGGGTGGCAGGGTGGGGTATGAAATAACATGTATTTTAAGGAAAATAATTTCAGAATACAAAACACTGCTCTTAATTCATCATTACAAATTCTTAAAAGAGGCAAATTCAGCGCTAAGAATCTAGCAAGGGTGACAGCACAGATAGCAGTGAGAATCAATGAACAGTCATAATATGTTTCTTTTTAAAATTTTATTGTTGATGGAATGATTTTTAATAAAATGGGCATTACAATCAGTAGCATAAGTGATTTCTGGTGTGTGTTTTTTTTTTAAAAAGGTGAAAAATAAAGAAAAAAGAGAGACAGATTCAGTACAACATTATCCATGGTATTGCAGGTTCTCTCAATCATTTTGGAAGAAACTATAGAAAGTTTAAGGAAAGATATGATAACTACCCAAATGTTAAGTTAAACATAGAATTAGCTCTCTTTGGAAATGACAATATTACAACAACAGATGAAATATTCCACCATAAAATTCTTTTTGCAAAATGTTTTGTTTATAAAAACAGAATAAACAAAATTAGACGATGAACACATATTTTTTTTGTAAGATTTAAGAAATAATCATAAAGTAGAAAGATATACATATTCAATGGAAATGTTAAACAGTCTTTACTAGAAAATGGTGTCCATATATAAAACTTCTTGAAAACAATAACTTATTACAAAACATGGTAAAATGCACAACAATAATGTAGACTCTGTGATAATTCTGTCATATTTGAAGTATGAATATGCGTGTACATATACAATTATGTAAATGTAAATATCATATCACTGAATGTATGTGTATTTATGCATGCATGAATCTGCATCAATAATGTATATCATGACAATTCAGTTAGTATATCATGTCTCTGTATATTACTAATGAGAGGGAATGTGTTGATAAACATGGTACTCTATATGTTTTAAATGGAAACCATCACATGGTTTGTGTTCTGTCTCCACTGTGTTGCTTGAGATGCATTAATTAAACAAAGTATCATGAATTATGTGCCACTTCTAAGTGTAATGCCTATCATTTGTTATAACATTCCACTTCATCTTCATCCGTAGTGTCCTCAATCATCACGTTGATTATTATTCTGACACTTGTCCTTCTTCTTCTTCTTCTGCGTTCACTCGTATGCACATGAGTGGACTTTTACGTATATGACCATTTTTACCCCGCCATGTAGGCAGCCATACTCCGTTTTCAGGGGTGTGCATGCTGGGTATGTTCTTGTTTCCATAACCCACCGAACGCTGACATGGTTTACAGGATCTTTAACGTGCGTATTTGATCTTCTGCTTGCATATACACACGAAGGGGGTTCAGGCACTAGCAGGTCTGCACATAATATGTTGACCTGGGAGATCGTAAAAATCTCCACCCTTTATCCACCAGGCGCCGTCACCGTGATTCGAACCTGGGACCCTCAGATTGACAGTCCAACGCTTTAACCACTCGGCTATTGCGCCCGTCATTCTGACACTTGTAAAGGAGGGCGTGGGGGCAGGGGGGCAGGGGGGTTGGGGGGGGTGCACTGTTATGAACATCTGATGAATGTTTTCACCTTGACCTTGAGTGAAAGTTAAAAAACACAAAAAGATCACCTGTTTTCTTGTGGAATCCTTTGTAGACTTCTCCATAGGTGCCCTCACCAATGACAGGACCCAGCTCCCACACATCAGTGGGGTCTGGCAGTTTTTCAAAGTCTACAACTTTGCTGAAGCTGTTGTACATGCTCAGCATGTTGACACTTGTTCACATGCCCCTAGCACATCACACCTGCAATAACATACAAAAAAAAAAAAAGAAAAAAGAAAAAAAAAAGATTTTTAAAAAAAGAAGTAGTAGTAGTAGTATTGATGATGATGATGATGATGATTATTATAATAATAATAATAATAATAATAACATTCTGTGCAATTATAGAAATTAATGTCTTGAATTTCAATAATAATAATAATATGCAGGTTTATATAGCGCAGTACCCCCAGTTCAGATGGGGCTCACTGCGCATTACAATAACAATTTACACTTCTTCTTTTTTTCTTTTTTTTTCTACGAACACAAAAGAGATTCATTTTCAGATAGTGTGAAGCTGTTTTGTTGTTCAATTGACAGAAGTATGGATTCATGATTTCGTATATTTTTTTTGATTGAGTTCTGAACCACAGAAAGAGAACAACACACACATAAACAGCATTTGCTTTGCAGCTGTTTGCCTCTTGTTTGAGCCCCATATATTGTTATATTGTTGTCTTTTTTTGTCTTTTTTCTTTTCTTTTTTGTGACTTCAAGATTTTGCGCCTTATAAATATTATCATTAATAATAATAATAATAATGTTATTTATATAGCGCTGAATCTTGTGCAGAGACAAATCAAAGCGCTTTCGCACCAGTCATTCACACGCATGCATAACTCTAAAACTGTAGAAACTAAAAACAAGGAAAAGGCAGGCAAGGGAGGCTATTTTGGGAAGAGGTGGGTTCTGAGAAGAAGAAAAAAAAAACACCTCACATATCATTCAGTTTTACTGATAAAAAAAAAAATTTTTTAAACAAAAAAACATGAGGCATGAAAAGGGAAAGAAGAGCAACATAATGATGTTACCATACTGTCAATAGTTGAATTCTTTTTGACAAAATGATATTAAGCATGTACAAGGATTCACATCTTGGTTGTTGTTTTGTTGTTGTTGTTTTTGTGTGTGTGTGTGTGTGGCAGATCGATGTAATGAGTCCAACTTTATGGACTGAAGACTGTCCTTTTAGTTCTACAGACAAGGGAAGGAAAACAGAAAGAGAAGAGAGAGAAAGGAAGGAAGCACAGTAGAAGAAAGAAGTAAAGAAAAAAAAGAAAGGCTAAAGAGAGAGAGAGAGACAAGACAAATTCTTTATTTTCAAGGATAATAGACAAGCACTGGCGCACTTTTTTTTCATCCAATCCCCACCCTGAAACAGGGTCCTACACTGCACAATACTACATTATATATGTCACTGCATGCACTACACAATGCTATTTAAAGTCATAGCATGCGAATACAATACTACATACACACACACACACACACAGGCACAAGCATGGTATTAATAAACGACATAGGGGAAAAAAACCACACAGAACACACACACATACACACACACTCTCTCTCTCTCTCACACACACACACACACACACACACTTACACACACATAAGCACACATTGTGTATATTAACAAATACTAATGTGAATATAAAACCGTAAGTTTAATAAAGATGAGAGAGAAGAAGGGAAAAAAGAATGAACAATCAGAGTCTTACTAACAAGATCACTTCCACATTTCCATCACCACATTACATGCCAATCAAAGCTTGATCACAAATAAAAGAGATCATGTAAATTCATACTTGCGCTATCAATAACATGACTGAAGAGCCAAAGATGCAAAGTTGACAGTGTGCTAAAAAGTAAGCAGGAAATCCAATTTATAATCATATCTCAGTGACATGCAACGAGTTTTCACATACTAACAGAGCGTAATTTTTTTTTTTTTTTTTTTTTTATATAAAGGGATCATGGAGACCACCCAAAGAATACATACAAGCACACACACATGCATGCACACTCACACATATGCACACACACAAATGCGCGCACGCGAGCACACACACACACATACACACACAAACACACGCACACACACAATAACACACACGCACACACATACACACACACATACACTCGCACACACGCAAACATACACACGCACACACGCAATCATACACACGCACACATGCAATCACATACACACGCACACACGCAATCACACAAACACACACACACACACACACTCACTCACACACACGCAATATTACACACACACAAACACACACACACACACATGGAGATGAAAAAATTCTGGCAGAGGTGACAGTCACAGTGTATGGTCAGAGCATAAATATTTGAAACCTTGTCACACTTCCATCCATCAGGCACTGGGGTGTCCGCTGTGAAAGTTTTATCAGCAAAACGCAACAGCTTTAAGAGAGACTGAGGGTGTGAGTGTATGTATGTGTGTGTATGTGTGCGCGCGCGCGCGCGTGTGTGTGTGTGAAAAAGAGAGACAAAAAATGAGAGAGACAAAGAGAGAGAGAGGAGTGCATGCGCGCGTCCGTGTGTGTGTGCGTGTGTGTGTGTGTGTGTGTGCGCGCGCATGTGACAGAGAGAGGAGGAGAGAAAGAGAG
This sequence comes from Babylonia areolata, assembly GCF_041734735.1. Taxonomy (NCBI): domain Eukaryota; kingdom Metazoa; phylum Mollusca; class Gastropoda; order Neogastropoda; family Buccinidae; genus Babylonia; species Babylonia areolata. Next base: position 36,299,780 of record NC_134893.1, on the reverse strand, counting down.
AGAGATTGTATGTGTGTGTGTGTGTGTGTGTGGTGTGTGTGTGTGTGCGAGCGTGTGTGTGCACACGCGTGTGTATGTTTGTGCGTATGTGCATGTGTGTGTGTGTGTGTGTGTGCGCGCGCGCGCGTGTGTGTGTGTAAGTGGTCAGTGTGCATCAAGCACGTGCAGCATGTGCTTCCTTATGAATGGATGAAGCAGGCAAACCAGACAACAGAGAGTTACAGTAGTCAAGGCGAGAGAGAATGAGAGAAACGACAAATCTAGATGTTGCGTCAGTGGACAGATATTTCCGGACGGCACTGATGCCCCGCAATTGACAGTAGCATGGCTTACATGTCTGACTGATAAATTTTTGCATCAACAGTGTATTGTCATGGACAACACCGAGGTTCCTGACTGACGTGGAAAGAGGGATGGATGTACTGCCAAGTTTGATTGTGTCAATTGTGATGGAAGACAGAGTTTTTGTTTAGTTCCTATGATCATTGCTTCAGTTTTGTCCGCATTCAATTGTAACTTATTTAGAGTTATCCAGTTTTGAATGTCCAGAAAGCAGTTGGATGTTTCTTGCAAGAGCGACAACAATTTTTCAGGGGTATCACTCTTCTGGAGTTGAGTGTCATCAGCATAAGAATGATGACTGACATTATGGTGGTTGATAAATTTCAGCGAGAGGAGCAGAGTACAGTGTGAAGAGCACTGGGCCTAAAACAGATCCATGTGGGACTCCATGATCAGTTTTAACGGGTTCAGACTGGAAATTGTCAACAATGACAGACTGGAATCGATCAGTGAGATAATATTTGAACCAGTTTAGAACAGTGCCATTGATACCAAATGTAAAATGAAGACGGGAAAGAAGGACTGAATGGTCTATCGTGTCAAAGGCGGCTGACAAATCGAGAAGAGTGAGAAGGGAGATTTGTCGGACGCTAGCAGTAGGTTATTCAGGATGTGGAGGAGAGTGGTTTCGGTGCCGTGGTCAACACGATAGGCAGACTGAAATCGGTGGATGAGATTGTTGAAACAAAGGTGATTGTTGAGCTGCTTCAGGACAGCTTTTTCAAGGAGTTTGGACAGGAATGGAAGATTAGAAACTGGTCGATAGTTTTTCAAAATGTTTGCGTCAAGGTTGGATTTCTTCAGAAGTGGCCGGACGATTGCAGTTTTGAAAGTGGATGGAAACGTTCCAGTGAGAAGGGATGAGTTGACAATATTGGTGATTGTGGGGAGAAGCTGTGAGACACACTGGGAAAAGACAGAGGCTGGTATAGGATCGAGCTCACAGGATTTTATTGTCATTTCTTTCAGGATTTCATGGACTTCTTTTCAGTTAATGGGTTAAAGGAATGGAGAGGAGTGCCGTTGAATTGAGGATCAGGATGAGCAGTTTGGAAAGGCATCTGGTCTAAGATGGTACGAATATTCTGGACTTTGTCAAAAAAGAAAGAGGAGAAGACATTGAGGAGTTCAGATAAAGTGTAGGCAGAAGGAAGAGGAGTCTTTTTTGCAGTACCGAGAAGATTTGACATGACAGAGTAAAGAGATTTGGTGGATGTGGCATCGAGAACTTGAGAAGAAAGGAAGTTTGTCTTCGATGATGACATCGTATGTTTGACTTTATTTACTTGTTTTCGGAAGATTTGATTTTGGACTTTCAGTTTTGTTGATCGCCATCACCGTTCCAACTGGCGACGTTTGCGTTTTGCAAGTCGAATGTCTTTTGTGTACCATGGGGCGGAAGGTCTATCAGGGAGCATGCTGGTAGTGGGGGGTGCATGTTCATCCAGCAGTTGAGAGAGGACAGTGTTGTAATGTGCAGAGACATCGGTGCGGGAAGAAATTTTGGAAAGGCGTTCAGCAGCTTGAGAAGAAAAAGTGTTAATGTTGATGGATTTCAGGTTGCGACGAGTAACGGATTTTTTGGTTCTGGTAGGTTTTGAAATATTAAGCAAGAATATGACAGCAGAATGGTCGGAAGAGAGTTCGTCAGTTAGTCACTGACGCAATCATGGCATCAGAGTCACGTGTGATGAGCCAGTCCAACGTATGGCCAGATCTGTGTGTTGGTTCTGTAACGATCTGAGAGAGAATGATTGGACAAAGACAGACATAGGCGTTTGACATCAGTGGAAGTTTGGTTGTCGAAATGAAAATTGAAGTCTCCGAGGATGATAAGTTTGCCAGAACGAAGATTGTAGTAATCAAGTAATGTTCGAAACTCATCGTGAAATAGAGAAGACGTTAGGTTGTTTTTACGACTAGGAGGAGGACGATAGAGACAACAGAAGATGACTGAGTGACCGGGAACACTGAGAGTGACTTCGAGCATTTCAAAAGTGTCATGTGGAATGGCATGGTAATGGGAGAAGGAAAGGGAAGACTCCAAGATATTTCTATAGACGATGGCGATGCCACCTCCACGAGACAGGAAGTGACTTGGTTTTGTATCCAGGAGGGGTCAGCTGTTTAAGTTTGGGTTCATGGCCTTGTAATTTCAACCAGGTTTCGGTGAGAAATACGATATCAAAGTTATTTTCAAAAATACAGTCAGAAATATAGTCAGTCTTTTGATCAGGGCAGACAGATTGAGCATTGAACAGACAGGCATGAAAGAGATCAGAGGCAGGCTGAGAGGAATTTAATGGTGAAGCAGGTGAGTCAGACAGACAGGCAACGGAAGGAGACGATGGTGACTGAGCAGTGGAGGACAGTGGGAAGGCAGAGAAAGGTCCGGGAGTTGAGACAGGTGTGGAAGGGGTAGAAAGCAGACCAGAGCGAATCACGGGAGATACACCACATTTTGGACAGACAGAGACTGCGGGAGAGACAGACAAAGACGGCCGGAGAGAAGCGGAGACAGACAGAGATGAAAGGAGACAGACAGACCGGCAGAAAGAGACAAAGAGAGATGGAGGATGATCGAGACTGCAGCCAGCTTGACTGGGGACAGGTGAAAACAGTGAACCTCAAGCTAATTGCTGTGTCCGTGCGGTCATTGACATATGTTCCCTCTATCTCTGCTGAATAAGGTATGAGAGATCGATCGCCACTTAAATGAACATACACAGACGCGCGCGCGCGCCACGACCACCAAAACCACGACCACTGACCACCGTGCACCTTGCACACGTACACACACGCGCGCGCGCGCGCACGCACACACACACATACACACACACGCACGCATACACACACACTCACACGACAGCCTGACAGACCGGGTCTTTTTGTCCGGCTAATTGTGTTGTACAGAGGGACTCGAGTAAGAGTGGAAACGTCTCTACCATCTGTCAGTCCAGAACAAACATTGCACAATCAACACTACAGCTTGCCAGATGGAGGGAGGTTGGGAGGGGTGGGGGTGCGGGGGGGAAGGAGGGGGAGTAAGGAGGTGGGGGGTGAGTGAAGGGGGGCACACCTGACATCACGTGCTGGTCACGACAACATAATTATATTCGGCTACGTCCCACTTAGGGACTCGCGCCTAGAAACCACAGAACTGCCGATAGTGGAGCCGGAGAGATTTGCCTGCCACTTCTTTCTCGCTCGCAATCTTTAACCTCCCTTCCACCGTGCCCCCCGGCTTAATTCTGCACCCCCTGGACACTTTGAACTTCTCTACGTTCCTTCTGCCGTGACGTTTCGATACCGCCTTTTCCATTTCCCTTATATCCAAGACGAAGAAGAAGACGAAGAAGTTCAGTTCAGTTCAGTTCAGTTACTCAAGGGGGCGTCACTGCGTTCATCGGACAAATCCATATACGCTACACCACATCTACTAAGCAGATGCCTTAATTACCAGCAGCGTAACCTAACGCGCTTAGAAAATAATAGTAAGGAGAACAATGTACATTTGTTTAACGCCCTTTCTCACTAAGAGCTCAGAGCACTTTGTATGAAAGCTGAAAAGTTACAAATTACATGAACCATTCATTACCATGAATTCATGAAGAAGAAGAAGAGCAACAACAACAACAACGATAACAACAACAGGAATGTTCATTAAGATGGTTCAGCGCCCTTTCTCTCTGAGAGCTCATAAAATAAAATAAAAAAGTTACAAATTGCACGAACCATACAAGACCACACTTCCTCCTCCCCCCGAGTGTGTTGTGTGGATAGATAGATAGATAGATTGATAGATATACGTTATGTCAATCCGAATCCAGGTAAACACGTTCGCCATCGACCCCTCTACCACCACACACACTCTCTCACCCCCCTCTCTCTGTTGTTTGTATTCACCTTTATTCCATTAGAGATTCAACCAAACTGAAAAACATCCTTATGTCTTAACTCACTCAGTACGGCCAGTCCTCTCTTCTCCTCTACACAGACCCCTCGGATGTCCAGTGGGTGTCTGAATGACCCAACCTTTAGCTTCCGTCGTCAGAACTGTGGTATTCTTTGTCAACATTCACCTCTTCAGTATAAGAGCGTTCCGCTTGCAATATTTTGATAATGGTAATTGGGATGAAACGCTGTTAACGTCGTCTCTTTCCCCGTTCGTATGGAGAGAGTTAAAGGCAGTCATGCGCAGAGAGACTGAGGTGGGTGGGGTGGGGGGCGGAATTGGGTGGCAAAGTGATCGGCATAGACAAAAAAAAAAAAAAATCTCAGAATATTCAAGAACAAAACTACTCTGCTCTTTCTATCCCTTTCTCGACGTGCGCAATGGCCGAGCGGTTAAAGCGTTGGACGTTCAATCTGAGGGTCCCGGGTTCGAATCTCGGTAACGGCGCCTTACGGATAACGGGTGGAGATTTTTCCGATCTCCCAGGTCAACATAATGTACAGACACGCTCGTGCCTGAACCCTCTTCGTGTGTATGCGCAAGCAGAAGATCAAATACGCACGTTAAAGATCCTGTAATCCATGTCGGTGTTCGGTGGGTTATGGAAACAAGAACATACCCAGCATGCACACCCCCGAAAACGGAGAATGGCTGCCTTCATGGCGGGGGTAAAAACGGTCATACATGTAAAAGCCCACTCGTACACATACAAGTGAACGTGGGAGTTGCAGCCCACAAAAGAAGAAGAAGAAGAAGAAAGAATTCCTTTCTCAATACGAAAGATACGACGATAAGCGAAATATACGACGATGAAGTCAAAGAGGACTGCTGAGTCCGTAAAAAAATACAAATCAGTTGAGAAAGTCTACAGATTCATAAAAATAAAAAAAAGATAAATAAAAAAAGTAGGTTGTAAAATAAGACTCGCTTTTGATCATTACGTTTTCATCATCAAAAGTGAGTCTTATTTTACAACGTAGTTGTTTGTAGACTTTTTTTTTTCATTTGTAAGTTCGACACGTAAGGTGCGTTACTGTTCTTAATAATGATAATCATTAATGATAAGAAATTCTGGAATAAGGATGGGATAAAGTGTGTGTGTGTGTGTGTGTGTGTGTGTGTGTGTGTCTGTGTCTGTGTCTGTGTGTTGGGGGGGGGGGGGGGGGGTCCGTCTCAGTGTTAAAAACGGAATGGTATCCAAATCCAAACGGCTCAATGAAGGAAAATCCGGGGTTCAAATTTTATCGACTGCACCACCACTGGGGATAAATTTCGTGGGTACAATGGAAGACGGTGCACCGGTTACTGCAAACAATATTTGCCCGTATCTAGGACCTACTAATGTGTCACACATTCTGAAAGTTCGGACTGTTTGCACATAGCACCCCGCCCAAATGATCACAGTCTGGCGGTAAAGAAAACGACTTTATTGCATTTCTTGAAAGTTTTCGTATAAATATACAAGGACGAAGAAGAAAGAAAAAGAAAGAAATTGTCATCGAGGTATACGACATGAAAGATGATGATGAAAGATTAGTCTTTATTTCTATCTTATTTATTTATTTATTCATTTATTTACCCATTTATCTATTCATTCATTTATTCGTTTATCTATCTATCTATTCATTGTTTGTTTGTTTGTCTGTTTGCTTATTTTGTTTGTCTGTCTGTCTTTTATTTGTTGTTTTTGTTGTTGTTGCTGTTGATGATCTGGTGATGGTGATAGAGTTTTTTAGCCAGGGTGTGGCTTTTATTTGTTTTGGTTGTTTGTTTCTTTGTTTGTTTGCCGGATTATTGACTTGTTTCTTTGTTTGTGGACGTTTAAATATCTGTCAGAGAATTTACTGACAGGGATCTCTAAATTAAAGTCAAGCGGACGCAACTGACAGTCAGCACAACCCTATATACCATCCACCTTCCACTGACATTTTGTGCCCACCCCTTGATTTATTTCAATTTCAATTTCTCTTGCTGAGATAATAACGTTACGTTAATCCGATTCTGATTCACATTGTGTCCACACATCAGTACCACCTTGGATAAGTACACTACACTGTATTTTGAAATGAAAGTTACCGAAATTATTGTCCTGCACCAACTTTTCTAAATGTCACAGGCGGCATACATGCACACACGCACGCTCGAAAGGTATATATGCGTACAAGCTTAGTCAGCAATAATTTCCATCATATGTATACATCTCTCTCTCTCTCTCTCTCTCTCTCTATATATATATATATATATATATATATATAGAGAGAGAGAGAGAGAGAGAGAGAGAGAGAGTATATATATATATATATATATATAGAGAGAGAGAGAGAGAGAGATGTATACATATGATGGAAATTATTGCTGACTAAGCTTGTATGCATATACTCTCTTGTATGCATATACTCTCTCTCTCTCTCTCTCTATATATATATATATATATATATAGAGAGAGAGAGAGAGAGAGAGAGAGAGAGAGAGAGAGAGAGAGAGAGACAAGAGTATAAAAACTTTCAAATACCTTTGCTGGATATATTAATCTCTCAGACGCACACACACAGTGACACACACATACACACTTAGTGACACACAATTAGTCACACACACACACTTAGTCACACACACACACACACACACACACACACACACACACACACACAGACACGCGATCACCAAGAATCAGCACTGACCCCCGGCCGCATTGAAGACAAATTCTGATTTCAACACACACCTGTTTCGAGACATGCTCACCAGTCAAAGGCACTTGGAAACGTGACGAAAGACTAAAAGCGACGTTGGTCGTTTAACTACTCACCAGTAACCAGCTAACCGTGAACGACATAGGTATACATGACCGGGCAAAAAAAACCCAACATATCACTACTACCAACAATAGAGCTTAGGCACGTAAGAAAGGAGTGGAAAGAAAGAAACAAAGCAGGCCTTTACCGGCAAAAAAAGGGGGGGGGGAGGGGGAGGGACCAGGGTGGGGGCGGGGAGGCGTGGGGGGTGTGGGGGGGACGAGAAAGAAAAGATTTAAAGATTTTTTTTTTTCAAAGAAAGAAAGAAAGACAGACGAACACAAAGACAAGAAAGAGAGAAAGGAAATGAAGACAGAGAAAGAAAGAAAGAACAGAAAGACAGACAGACATAATTATCAATACTTCCGACATGATTATTGTCTTTGTTTTTGCCCACTACGCCCTTGCATACTGCCCACCAACAAGAATGAAGCAAGGATTTTTAAATTCATCTAGCACACACACACACACACACACGCACACACACACACACACATTCCTTTTCGAAAAAAAAAAGCATATTGTAAAAAAAAAAACTGACAGTGTTTCATTCAATGCACTCTTAATAAATTAAACAAAACTTCAAAAACCGCCGCCCACACGACAAGCAAAAGCTAAGGTGGTTAAACCAGGCAGGCACTGACTGCACACCAGTGACCATCAAAGAAAATACCCGAAAACATTAGCCGCGCGGCATAGAATGTCGCGTCAGTTCAAGACCACCGTGTTGTATTGCTAGAATTCTCGGCTCGCATCGAGCCTGATCGGGCTGTTTAAAAAAAATGCTGTAAAACTATAATACTGTAATTCGAAATAAATTGACACACACACACACACACACACACACACACACACACACACACACACACACACACACAAAAATCACATAATAATTATGTCAATGTTCGGTTTATGCAATCTATTCAGTGCTTGGAAGAAAACACAACTTAATTCGAGTAAATTCATAAAACTTGGAAAAGGTGTGTAACTTTTGTTACATCTAAAACATACTTGTCAGTATGTTTGATTTGTTTGGTTGCAAAATCATTATCATTAGCGCGCGCGCGCGCGCGCGTGTGCCACACACACACACACACACGAACAAAACTATAAACAGACACACACAGAGACGGATGTTTACTATAGGTAGTCATACGGACACGCGCGTGTGTCAGTGTGTCTATGTGCGCGCGCGTGTGTGTGTGTGTGTGTGTGTGTGTGTATGTATGTATGTGTGTGTGTGCGTGTGTCTGCGTGCACGCGCGCGCGCGCACGGCAACCTCCATCTGCCAGTATCTGCCGTGTACGTGTCTCTCGCGTAGACACAGGTTCGTTTAGACAAATCATAGTAATAATTATACAAGATGACAGAATGAAACAGATCAAAAACAGATCAACAAATGGGAAAAAACATCGATCAGGCTTCCGATGAGTGAAACGAGAGACAGACAGAGAAAGAGATGAGACAAAGATTCGAAGTAAAAAGACACACAGAAAGAGACAATTAAACGTGGACTCATAGCGTAAGCCTGGAGACAGATCTAGAGGACAGACAAAAGACATGTGAAGACATTATACTTTTGAGATCGAGGCACAAGAAAAATACCTGGCGAGAAAACTATTGAGCCACAAAAAGGATCGATACACTATCATGTATGAAATATAATCACGGGGCACAAGAAATCATTACAGTGTTTTCAATAAAGATCGTGGATAATGTTCAAATATATCTTTTGCGTCAACGCGGAAATGACAATAACCTACGTGAGACAAACAGTATAGCCAATGCTAATAACAGGAATTTTCTAAGTTAATTATCTTTCGTTCTGCTCGTCTGTTTTTACAGAGACATATAGGTCACAGCTATGTCGGTTCAGCTGACCTACCTTTTCATATCCCAAACAGAAAAACAAAACAAAACCGACACAGTCACTTGTTCAATCCGACACAGTCACTTGTTCAAAAACTAAACAGAACGGAACGGGTGAGTTGAGACCGCGAGAACTGAACCAACAACTGGACTTAAACGAATGCCAAAGCACAACAATAATAACACATCGTTTCTCAAAACCCACCCTTCTTCCTTCCCCAGTGGAACAAGAAACCTCTGGAGAGTAGCAGCGTGTGAATCACACACCGAACACCTTAACCAAAAATTACACGCCCCCCCTACGCCCCCAGACCTCTCCCCCCCCCCCACCCCCCCCCCCCCCCCCCCCCCCTCCCCCCCCCCCCCCCCCCCCCCCCCCCACACACACACTTGGCTACTCCACCCATTTGATCATACAGCACTGGTGGTGTTGACATAACCGGTCCACCGAAGCACACCTTACAGGACAGCAGACAAAAGGGAGGAGTCGGTATAGTAGTACCCGGGGTAAGGCTCGGTCAGGGTAAGAATAAGGGTGCGTAGAACGTCGGGGTTTTGACTGACTGACTGATCAGGTTCCTCGCTTTGGCAGGATTTTTTTTTTTCTCTCTTCTTCTTCTTCTTCTTTTTTTTTTTTTTTTTAAATATATAAAGCGAGTCCTGGACGTGTCGTTTGAACGGGTCGGTTGGTGACTGGCGGGGGCGATTGCTATTGTGTTCGTCAGCTTCGATCAGTTCGCGCCAGTTAATTTTCTTGACTGTCCGTGTGTGTGTGTGTGTGTGTGTGTGTGTGTGTGCGCGCGCGCGGGTGTGTATGTGTGTGCGTGTGTGTTTGGGGGTGGGGGGGTAAGGGTGTTTGTGTGTGTGTGTGTGTGAGGGGGGCAGGGGCGGGGGTATAGGGGAGGGGGGGAGCCGGTGTTTTGGGGGTTATTTTTTGGGGGGGAGGTTTTTTTGTGTGTGTGTGTGCCGTGTGTGTGTGTGTGTGTGAGTGTGTGTGTGTTTGTCTGAGAGTTCGTCTGTGTGTGTGTGTGTGTGTGTGTGTGCCTGTGTCATTGTGTCTGTGTGTGTCTCTGTGTGCCTGTGTACGTGTGTGAGTAGGTATGCTTATGTGTGAGTGCTTATGTGTATGTGTGCGTGCATATGTGTGGCAAGTGTGTGTATATATTTTCTTTTAAGGTCTTCTCTTGTGTTTTTGGGCGCTGTGAGCGAGTGAGTGAGTGAGTGTATGTCTGTCTGTCTGTGTTCTACAAACGCTCGTGTGTATGTGCATGCTGGCACGCTTTTTATCTATTTCATTACTTCAGTAAATTTGTGCGTGTGAGTGTGTGTGTGTGTGTGTGTGTGTGTGTGTTTTATTTAGTTCATTACTTTAGAATATTTGTGTGTGTGTGCATATGTCTTTATATCATGCAAGTGCACACTCTTCCTAGAGTACATGCATCAATTTGCGTGTAATCAAATGTGCTTATTCTATTGCACTGTGTTACCTTTTTGTTACAACAAATTTCTCTTTTTGAAATTTGGGCTGGTCTCCCTTGCCACAATTCCGTTTCATCTTTGTTTTCAATTCTTTTTTATTCCTTGTCTGCAACTTTGTTTTGTTTTGCTTTGTTTGTTTTATATGTGGTAAGAAAATGCTGCATGCGAGACCTCAGTTGTTGTTTTTTTGTCTCATCTGAAAGACTAGCGCCCAGCCAGACAACCACTCAATCAATGTCTAGGAGAGGAGGTGGGAGTAAGATTTCCTTTCCATGCAGGACTCGATCCCATGGACAACTGAATCTACAGTATCTACAGTGAGGCAGGCAGGCTATCACTGGGCCATAGCCTGCTCCACTAAATGTGTACACATCAGTGTCCTATGCAGTATTTGACTCTCTCTCTCTCTCTCAGTGTGTGTGTGTGTGTGTGTGTGTGTGTGTGTGTGTGTGTGTGGACGCATGTGTGTGTGTGTGTGTGTCAGTGCGTGCACGTATCTGCGTGTGTGTCCGCGCGCATGTCTGTGTGTTGGGGGAAGAGGGAAGGGGAGGGTGCGCGCACGCGCGTCTTGGGTGAGTCACTGTGTGTACTGATGTATGTGCGGACGCATGTGTGTGTGCATGCGCGTGCGTGCGCTCGTGCGCGTGTGTGTGTGTGTGTGTCAGTGTGTGTGTGCGTGCCGTGCATGTGTTCATGTGTGTGTGTGTGCGCGCGCGCGCACTGTGTGTACTGTTTTATATGTGGTAGTGTGTGTGCAAGTGTGTGTGTGTGTGTGTGTGTGTGTGTGTGTGTGTGTGTGTGTGTGTGGTTCATTTGCTTCAAATTGACTGACTTAGCTGTTACCCCTCCAGAGATATATTTCTGCAAACTGGAAAGATTCTAAAGCATCTTATCAAATGTTTGTGCAAGTACTCGATCTCTCCTATGCAGTGTGACAAGTACTCGAAGTGTCCTATGCAGTACTTGACTCTCTCTCTCTCTCTCTCTCTCTCTCTCTCTCTTCTCTCGGTCTCACACACACACACACACACACACACACACACACACACACACACACATAATTATGGATGCCCAAGTTCCCATTTTTTGTGGTCTTCTTAGAATTCGTGATCCAGGCAACAAGTCGATCTCGATTCAGTTGTTGTACGTACGTAGTTCTTCATAATGCAGGCCTGTGAAACTGAGAAGAAACTATGCCGGATATAATATGTGTTCAAAACTGCTGAGCTGTGGATCAAGTGATAGAAAGCTGCATCACCCGTGTATTGCATAAATTTTGAACGTTCAGGGGTGGTCTCTAGCGTATTATTTCCATCTTTTGAGCTGATCCCCAGTAATTATGCAGGGAGAAACGAACACTACACTTGGCGAATGCTACTGTTGTCATGGACTCATCTTCAGTGATGTTATCATCAAAACACACTCAGCTCAGTAATAAAGCTAAGACCCCCACAGGAAAACCACATTCGGGCCTACCTGTGTCGGTTTTCTGTACTGACTCGACGACACCGCCCTTCCTGTCAAATTCGATCAAAACATCGCATGCATGCCCGGTATGTGTTGGTCGATTTTCTGCTCGTGTCGCTCGCGTTCTCTGGAGCTTCACGAGTTTCGTGGAAATACCCAACATTTCTGGTTAAAAAAATTACAACCATGCAAACAAAATGTTCAAAAATACATACCAAGATCAGTTTCTTTCGTTCATCAGATAGCAGTATGTGACTGATTCACACAAAAAGTATTTTCTTCCAAACGTGTGTTTGGATCTGAATCAGGCGGCAGCGCTGCGCCATGCTGTCAAAGCGGCGAGCGAAAGCACCACGCATGTTCAGTCGAGAAGAAGGTTTGTTTACATCCGGTGCAAGAAAATTAGCATATGAAACAAAAAGGAAAAGTACGAAGGCGGCTGAACTGATCATCAATGATAATTAGTTTTGCAAGTTACATCATCAGTGCGCTTGGAATCAACAATCCTAGTTTCTTCTTCTTCTCCTTTCTTTCTTTTTTTGTAAATGTATTCTCTAATTTCTGCATACTACATACATTGTTATATTATGTTAAAACACATTGTGCCAGACTCTGTGTGTGTGTGTGTGTGTGTGTGTGAACATGCATGCACGATTATTTTCATGGGTGCACATACTGTGTGCTTTTGTACCTCTGTAAGTTTGTGTGTGCATACGTGATTGCTTGATCGTGCACATGCACACTTTCACAAAAGTTAAGAAATCAGAATTCATTCAGAACCTTTGGATTTTATCTTTCCGTTGTGCTTCCTTTGTTACACATCATTATATGATATAGTGGTGTATAACACTCGCTAGTAAATCTAGCTTACTCCTGTCTAACGAGTCCAAATGAAAACATTTACTTATCCTCCCATATCACCCTAATTACCATCATCATCATCAAAATAAGAATGATTGTTTGTCAGGAATTTTTCCAGGCCAAGGAAATCATGCTAAGGCTAATGTCTTTCCAGAATGTTTTCCTCCCCCCCCCCCAGCCCCCCCACCCACTCCCCCACCCCAGTGTTGTTTTTATAGCTACTATATATCTGTATGGGGAGTTTGCACCATGTAAGTACTGTATATTATTATTGTTATTATTATTATTATCATTATTACTGGATATTCTTATTCTTCTTGTTATCATTATTACAACTACTACTTCTACAACTGTAATATACAAGACAAGACAAGACAAATTCTTTATTTCGAGGATAATAGATAAGCACTAGTGTGCTTTTTTACATCCAGTCCCCACCCTGTATAGGGTCTACACTACACAATACTAAATAAAATGAAAGCATGAAAGCATGGTGTCAGCAGAGATACATAACATGGAAGAAAATAATTAAATAAATAAATAAAAACAAAACAAAAAACAAACAAAAAACCCAAAAACAAAACAAAACAAAACAAAAAAACAAACAAACAACACACACACTCACACATACACACATACACACACACAGCATACAGGTGCTAGCATGGTGTTAGTAAAATGTGTAGGAAAAAAATGAACAAAATGAAAGAAACAACACACACACAACACACACCGCACTACAGATCAGAGTGAGGGATAGAGGGTGAGGGAGGTTATCAGTCAACCATACACATTTGACAAACAGTATCATTAAAATGAACAATTTACATTACACATTATGGCATAAGGTGGGACAGGCAATGTTTTTTGAAGGTGGTTGGGCAATGGTGTTGTTTAATTGTTTCTGGGAGTGAGTTCTATACGGTGGTGCCTGAGTAGGCCAGACTGGATTTGAACAAGTCAATTCTTGGAATTGGGATATGGACTTTGGGGGGATTCCTTGATGAATTTACAGAACATTTGTCTATTAATGTTGGTGGTGCATTACCTGTCATAATCTTTTGCATCATGATTCCTTTATTGTACTCTAATCTATGGATTAGTGGGAGAATATTCGCTTGTTTATAGTCTGAGTCTAAAAGGGAAGTCTTTTTAAGGAGTACCAGCTTGAGCCCCCATTTATGAAGATTCTGTTATGGCTTCATGGTGTTCGCACTTGCAGAATCCCATAGTGTTGATGGATAATCTATTGTGGACTGGATATGTGCTTGAAAAAATAATTTCCGTGAATGAAAGTCAAGGAAATGTTTGATTTTGGATAGTTGATGGGTTTTCTGGGCTGTCTTTTTGCACAGGGAATTTATGTGAGGATTCCAAGTGAGATTGTTGTCAATTATAATCCCCAGAACTTTGTGATCACTGACCTGTTCAGTAGCTTCACCTTTCATTTGGATGGAAAGAAAATTATGTATAGTGTTTTGCCTCTTTTGTCTGGTTGTGATTAACATGCATTTTGTTTTTTGTGGGTGAAGAGACATGTGGTTTAGTTCGGTCCATCTAACGAGCTCATCAGTACTTTCTTGTAAGTCTTTTGCAAGAGCGACAATGTCAGTATCAGAAGTGTGGATTGTTGTATCATCCGCAAAAAGTTCGCAGACAGATTTCATATGGAGCGGTAGGTCGTTTATATATATCGAGAATAGTAAAGGGCCTAGAATAGACCCCTGAGGAATGCCATAATCAAGTGTTGTTGGTGCGGAGATTGTTGTACCCATTGTCACGCATTGTTGTCTGTTTGTCATACAGGATTTAAGCAAACTAAGACAATTGGTTGACAGACCATGTAGTTCAAGTTTTCTAAGGGAAAACAGGGAGCTTGTGCCATACAAGTACTGTATACTATAACATTATCATTACTATTATTATTGTTATTACTACTATATCTATATGGGGGAATTTTCACCATATAAGTACCATATGTCATTAGTGTTATTACTGATATTATGCACCATAAATGTACTACATATGAAAGTACTACCATAAAAGTATTACATATCATTATTACCATCACTATTAATATCATTATTATTACTATATCATTATTATTATTACTTGTATAAACATGTGTGTGTGTGTGTGTGTGTGTGTGTGTGTGTGTGTGTACTTGTGTGTGTGTGTGTGTGTGTGTATGTGTGCATGATTGAGTGTGTGTGTATGAGAGATGGAGAAGAGGGGAAGAGGAAATGGCAAATTCAGCAGCCTGGCTAGAATAGTTTCTATACAGGTAGGTTATACTGAGATATGAATAGGCTTGGTGGTTAGTTCACCAGTGTCGTATTTGTATTTCTTTTTATCACAACAGATTTCTTTGTGTGAAATTCAGGCTGCTCTCCCCAGGGAGAGCATGTCACTACACTACAGCGCCACCCATTTTTTTTTTTTTTCTACAGAATTTTGCCAGGAGGAGGAGGAATTTTGTTTAATGTCCCGTCACACATATCAGTGATTGAAGACATTTTGTTAAAAGTATTTATGAATACATCTGAGTATTATCGGTTAGAAGGGGTGGGAGATGTGGATGAATGGAGGGTTGGGAGAAACTGGGCAAATGAGGGTAAAAATGTGGGTGAAATTTGGAAGAAAAAACAACAACAACAAAACAACTCTAAATACAGTTACAGGAAATTACTTAAAGGACTTCGTAAAAGAGAAGTCGTTAAACTGACAAGCGAAACAACTGATAATGAATGCAAAAAGTCAAAAACATCAACGTTCTGTCACTTGTGAAGACACACTTTCGTGTACAAAAGGCTTCATCAAACTACAGTGAAAAATTATATGCTCAATTGTCAGGTTACTAAAGCATATGCATTTGACATTAGAACAATACTTGGTCCGTAATGAATTTGATAATAGTCTGAGAGCTAAACTCAGAATTGGTCTGCGAATCGGACCAAAGTCTGAGAGAGTCAACTGACGAGGTTTTAGACTTGAATTCAAGCACCTATAAAAGTCTCTTTCTAGTATATTGCTTATTTCCTTGTATGTATTTTGCCAGGAACAACCTTTTTGTTGCCGTGGGTTCTTTAATGTGCGCTAAGTGCATGCTGCACACGGGACCTCGGTTTATCGTTTCATCCGAATATATATATAGAAAGAGAGAGAGAGAAAGATAGATAGATACAGATATAGATATGAATATATGTAGCTGATAAAACTGTTCAGAGACAAGAGCTCCATACTGCACTGCCCACACCCTGTGTATATATATGTATGTGTAGGCATCTGCGTGTGTGTGTGCACCCTGATGATGGTGAATATGGTTTTATAACATGACACAACACACACACACACACACAAATGGCACCCACAACTGCCACCATTTATATGTTCCACATTTGCACTGTTGATATTTGTTCAGTTCACCTCTGAATTGTCAAACACACGCATTATCTATATGATGCAAGCATAGAAATGGCGATCAAGAGTAGACTGCCTGCAGTTATGTCTGTTTAGACTGATCATGGGATAAACCAGATCAGAATGGTCGATTGAATCTGTTGTCTGTGACTGCTGTGTAACCATGACATCCATCAATGTAAGCCTAGAATGAATTGCTGATACTGCAATATACATAAGTGTTGTCTGGCATCAATAGCAGGATCTGATTAATGAGAATGTTGACTGCTACAGAGGAACATACGGGACAAATCATATATCAAGACATCTATATGCATGCTGGAGTGATGATGATGTTAATAACATCTTTTAGTCATTTATCCAGATTTTTATTGTTGAATAAAAACATTTGACCACAATCAAAATGGTCATAACAGTATTCTAAATGAAGTAAAGCTTGCAACATAGCATTTCCCTGGTCTGCAAGGCATGTACAATTTGTTTTTCAACTTTTGCATTTATACGGATATAAATGCCTGGTAGCTGTAATGGAATAATTATATTTTTGCATTTGTGTGCATACTTTCAGGACTCTGATGAAACTAAGTATAATATGACTTGGAACACGTATACACAATGAAAGAGAGAGAGAGGGAGAGAGAGAGGGAGAGAGACAGAGAGAGAGAGAGAGAGAGAGAGAGAGAGAGAGAGAGAGAAACATCCAAATCCTTAAATCCACAGAGAGAGAGAGACAGAGGGGGAGAGAGGGAGAGACAAAGACAAAGACAGAGACAGAGACATAGAGAGTCAGAGAGAGACAAGCTAACAGAGAGGCTAAATCAACCAAGTCAATCAATCCAAACTTTAATACAACAGTGTAGATGACTGCTAAAAAGTCTTCCTGCTGATAATATTTGAACAAACAAACAAAATTCTCCATTATTATGCAGTACACTGACTACACATTTAAAAAAAGTTAATCTGATGATGGCAAATTCATTTCCAAATTATGCATAAAAAGTGTCCAAAAATGTATAACTTGAAAATAACTGCTGCATCTATGACAAGGTGTTGACTAAAAGCTTATCAACACCAAACAGTAATTATACTCCAAAGCAACCAGTGTGGTACTCACACAGGGTGCATTGGAGAGTGTTTCCATGATTCGGTTAAAATCTGTCAGGGCTGCCCTCCGTCTCCTATGCTGTTCAACGTCTTCCTGCAATGCATCATGACTGACATGCTTAGAAGATCATGTCAGCACAGCCAGTGTTGGCGGGAGAACCACCATGAACCTTCGCTTCACAGATGGCACTGATGGCTTGGCAGGTGGTGAGCAAGAAACTCACCCAGCCTGTTACAACACAGGATGAAACATCAACAAGAAACGGCATGGAAACCAGTGCTGAAAAGCCCAAGCTGATGGTCAGCTACAACACCACCCTCGCTGCTGATAAAACTGTCCAGGGACAGAAGCTTGGAACTGTCCAACAGTCGACTTATCTGGGATCCATCAGCAGCAATGAAGGATCGAAACCAGAAATCCTGTCAAGGGAAGCAGAGACAACACCGGTACTGTCCAGACTGAAACCTATATGGAAGGACAGCAACACCTCCATGAAACGCAAGATCTGTCTCCTGCATGCACTGGTGTATTTCATCATCCTGTATACCTGCAAGGCATATAGGCCTTCACAGGGGATTTAGAAAGAAGAATGCAAGCCATCAAACTAAGGTATTATTGCAAGATGCTAAACATCAGACACACTGATCCCGTCACCAATAAACAAGTGCACCAAATCATCAAGCAGATATTGGACATTTTGAAGATCTGCTGACATCAACTTAGAAAAGAAAGGTACGCTGGAGTGGCCACATAACAGCACCTACTGGCCTTGCTGAAACAATCTTCAAAGGAACTGTTGACGGAGAGAGATGGAGTGGAAGACAAGAAAAAAACAATGGACAGAAAACATTGCAGAATGACAGGAAAACCATTTGTAGAGACCCAGGCTTTGCCACACAACTGACAGACCTGGAGGAATCTGGTGAACAGTTCTTCTGTGTGGTGCCCCAACGATTCTTCACAGAGTTGAGGGATAGAATAAGAAGAAATGAAAAATAACATGTCCTTGATAAGTTTGGTGGTTATGATAATAAAAATATTTTTAAAAAAACAACAAAAAACCCACTTTAGCTTGACTAAACGCCCAGATTTCGGGTTTCAGGCCTAAAAACACATTATGCATCCATACTGATTTTTACAAACATTCAACCCACCAAGAGCACAATCACAAAACACACATGTGCATGCTCTCTCTGTCCATCTGTCTCTATGTTTCTGTTTTCCTCTATCTGTCACCCTCACACACACACACACACGCACACACACACACACACACATACACACACATGTGCAATAATACAGATAAATATCCCAATTTTGCACATTGATAAAACATCATTCCCACAACCAGCATCGTTTGTGCACAAAAAAAGTGCATAAAACTGAAAGTCAGAATATTGCAGTCAATATAAAAGTTTGTCGTTAATGTTGATAACAAATTCTATCATTGGAGTAAAATATTTCTGCTTTTACCATACGCACCAAAACCAGCATTCTTTGTGCAAAAAAAAAAAAAAAAAAAAGGTGCATAAACTTTAAGCCAGATTATCAAAGCTGATATCAAAGTCTATGATTTGTGCTCAATATAGAATGAAGAAAAAACAAACAAAACTGTTTCTAGCTGTCCCCCCAAAAACAATGTAAAATTCAGCAACAGCATGAAACACCTTTCAAGACTTGAAATATCACTATCAATAATAGCAGCACCACCACCATCAAGGAAGGCTATAAATTATACAACAAAAATGTTCAACACTAGCAATGATAAAAAATGTAGCAAAAAAAAAAAAAAGGGTGAGCGGATGGGGGTGGGGAGGGAGGACAAATTACCCCCACTCACTTTTACAGTAAACTATAAAACAAATATTGTAAGACATGTTTTAATTACAACAACTGCAACCAATAAATCTTCTGGGCTTGTGATGAATAAAAACAACAACACTACCACTATTATTACAGTAAGATATAAAAAGAAAAGTTTACAAACTATGTTATAAAAAAAAGAAAAGAAAAAAGACAACTGCCACCACCTCTAAGGTTGAATCAAGAGGCATAATTATGAACAGCATTATGATGGCAACCATCACCATCACATTCACAGGTTTTTTTTGTCTGCATTTACAAATGTGTGTGTGTGTGTGCATGTCGTTCTGTATGCCTGTGTGTGTGAATATATATATGAGAATAAGAAAAGAAAAAAAAGAGATGGGTGGATAGAGAGAGACAGAAGGAAGGAGATGTTACCAATTATTGTCCAGAGATAAACAAAGGGAAAGATTAAAAGGCAAGAAGAATGAACAAGGATCCAATTTTTCCAAGTGTTAACCCAAGTAATATATTTTTTTCTTTTTTGTCACTTTGAAAAAAGTTGTGGGTTTTGTTTTTCTTTTGTTTTGTGTGTGTGTGTGTGTGTGTGTGTGTGTGTGTGTGTGTGTGTGTTCATATGTAATGGAAAAAAAGTTTGTGAGTGTGTGTGTGTGTGTGTGTGTGTGTTCATAAGTAATGGTCCACTGGGGCAGGAGTGACCCTTTCATAAAGTGTAGATGAGGTTTACACAAAACAGCCACACAATTCCTTCATCCTCAAGTACACCAACTGTCAAAAAAAAAAAAAAAAAAATCTTAACCAAAAAAACGTAGGGGTGAAAAACTTTCAACTCTACAGGATGTTCAGCAAAACAAGTGACAGGAATTATCTTTTTGCACGTTATGTTGTGGAAGACAAGAACAGCCTGACAGCCTTGCCTTTACATCAAAACAAGACCTTATGCCTATGTAAAACCACAGCAGACATCCTTTAGTGACTCCCTCTGAAAGTGTTGAGATACAAATCTAAAAAAAAAAAGATTAAAAAAAAAAAATCAAAAAAAAATCCCAACATCATATTCACATGAAGACCACTGTCTAATGACAGATTTTGAAGAAAAAATGTGATGGAGTTTCTGTAGTTGTCAGATTCTTCTTTCACAAAAGCAGCCAAGGAAGAGACGACAGCTACAGTCAGGCAATCTGGGTTAAATGGCTAAAAGTCTCCCAAAAAATAAACACAGGAGAAGGGGGTTCGCTGAATGAAGCCTGAGTCTTCAGGACATCATTCACACAATATCAATTGTGCAAATGAACAAATTTCGTCTGCCTTCCTCAACAAGACTCTGTGTACAAAATGACACGTTTGTTCAAAACAGCAACTGCTGACTGAAAAAAAAAATTGTCAAAATTGTCACATATGGCATGAAAAAAAAACCAACCAAAAAATTAAAAAACGCCAAAAAGTGACAAATTTATTGCCTCTTTTAACACTACCAAACATCAGATTATGCACCCGTACCTTATCTTATGATCTCAGACATGACAAACATTGGATATAAAGATTGCACAGCCATCATCATACAAACAATACATTGCAATTAGCCAAAATGTATCACAGGTGCTGCTGGACATTGTGAACAGTGACTCTGTGTATAAGGAAATCTGATCCAATGAGATTCAAGTGAACACATATATCTGAGTGAAAAAAAAAAAATCACAGTGAAACAGAAAATTACATTTCTTGTAATATTTTGGTGTTGTTGTTTTTTCTACTTCACAATATATGGCACAAGCTTAGTCAAAATAAACCCACGAGCAAACAAGCAAACACAATCAGATATAAATCTGAAATGGCTGTTTCAATAGTCTTTGTGAAATAAAACTAAAGAAGCACAAGTCTGGTAAACCTGTTGAACTCTTGGTCAACAGATTCTTTCATTGCACAGCAGTTTAAAACAAAAATAGAAATAAAATAAATAAGATAAAAGGAAAAGGATAGTCCCCAAATAAAATATGCTATTACTCCAAAAGAAACTGAACATGGGAATTATGAAACAGAGAAAAAGGACAATGTAATGCATTTTAACCAGAACATTGTTTGGACTTTGACCTTTGACCTCTAACCTTGACGTTCTGAAAACATTTATGCTTTAGCCATGACCAGTCACTGTATCATACTTCATGAAAACTAGATGAAAAACCTAGGCTTGACTTTGACTCTCTGTTGGGTACCAAGTTTGATGAAGAAAACCCCATCTCTTTCACACCTGCAAATTTTCCAACCATCACCATACGTCATGTTGCAACCTTGACTTGGATCTTGAATTTCAATGGGGAATATGCTGTCATAATGGTCAGGCAAAACACAAAGTTTGACAAAAACCAGATGTAAGACTTAAACAGTTGGGTTTAAAAAAAAAAAAATCCTGTTTTGCCAATATGCTTCATCTTGTTTCCAACACCAAATTTTGCAGTTTGCTGTAATATGCCAAAATACAAAAATAAAAGTTTAATTCAAACACACACACACACACACACACACACACACACACACACACACCTGGGAAACCAAGACCAAGACCACATTAGTCACTTTCTTTACCCATGTGAGTCAAAAAGTAAAACAAAGCTGTGAAGATTGGTCTGCATCTGAATTCTTTCCAAAATCACTTTTTTTCCTTTTTCCTTTCCTGTTTTGTTGTTGTTGTTGTTGTTGTTGTTGTTGTTTTTGACAACAACAACAACAAAAAAAAAAAAAAAAAAAAAAAAACCAAAGAGCTAAAACACTTCCCATAACTAAGTAAACCAAAGTTATAGAGAGAATTTCCAGAAAAAAAAACCTGAACAATAAGAATAAAAAATATATAATTACAAACACTTATTGGAGTAAAAACAATACAAAGTAAACCAGTATTGTTGAGAAAATTTTCAGAAAGACCTGAACAATAAGCACAAAATGGAAAATTCTAAACATTTCTTGGAGTCAATACTCTCTGGATTCTATAGAAAATGGTAACCACACCAAAAACATGTTCAGCATGACTTGTGAATTTTCTCTTCTTTTTTTTCTGCATCATTAATACTGAGTTATCCAAAAACTGGGTTTGTCAGCCGGAATAGCTCAGTTGGGAGAGCGTTAGACTGAAGATCTAAAGGTCCCTGGTTCAATCCCGGGTTGGGTTACACTGCTGGTCAGGCATCTGCTTGGCAGATGTGGTGTAGCGTATATGGATTTGTCCGAACGCAGTGACGCTTCCTTGAGCTACTGAAACTAAAACTATCCAAAAGAAATGTGCTTCTTCTTCTTCTTCTGTGTTCACTCGTATACACACGAGTGGGCTTTTACGTGTATGACCGTTTTTACCCCGCCATGTAGGCAGCCATACTCTGTTTTCGGGGGGGTGTATGCTGGGTATGTTCTTGTTTCCATAACCCACCGAACGCTGACATGGATTACAGGATCTTTAACATGCGTATTTGATCTTCTGCTTGCATATACACACGAAGGGGGTTCAGGCACTAGCAGGTCTGCACATATGTTGACCTGGGAGATTGTAAAAATCTCCACCCTTTATCCACCAGGCGCAGTCACTGTGATTCGAACCTGGGACCCTCAGATTGACAGTCCAACGCTTTAACCACTCTGCTATTGCGCCCGTCAGAAATGTGCTTGATTCTAACCTATTTTGGTATGTCTGTGTCTTTATGTCAACATTCTTTGTTGTTGCAGATGCACTTTAAGATTTGCTCCTGTGATATCAATTACCTTGGTAACTGGTAACATATTGTCCATATTCTTTTTTCCTTTCTTGTGTGTGCATTAAAAATAAATCTATAAAAAAAATGTAAACCAGTATCAGCCCAATACATAATATACTTCAGATCATCACAAATTACATTATCAAACGACTGTCATAAAAAGTAATGAGGACAAGAAGAAGAAGTGGAGGAAGAAGAAGAAGAAGAGGAAGAAGAAGAAGGAGAAGAAGAACAACAAGAAGAAGAACAAGGGGAAGAAGGAGGAGAAGAAGAAGAAGAAGAAGAAGAAGAAAAGGAAGAAGGAGAAGAAGAACAAGAAGAAGAAGAACAAGAAGAAGAAGGAGAAGAAGAAGGAGGAGGAGGAGGAGGAGAAAGGTAGAAAGGTAGAAAAGGATTGAGGCTCAAGTCGTGCAGGCCGCATCATCGCAGGTGGGCTGGATAGGAGGCAGAGGGCTGCTGCCCTCCAGAGGGCGGATGGTGAGATTGTTAGCTCCCAGGATGTCGCACACCGAGAAGGTGTTGGATCGGTCCTTCAGGATGGATGACATCGTGCGCACTTCTCTCCCTTCCGTCGTCGCTCTTTTCTTCACTCTCTCATTCTGTCACAATACACAGGACACAGACATGTTTCTTATGCCTTTATGTACGCATGGTAAATCATCCCCTAAAAAACCAAAAAAAAAAAAAAAAAAAAAAAAAAACAAGAAAAAAAAAGAAAAGAAGAAAAAAGACACTAAAAAAATCCCAAGAACCCACAAACAAGTAAACAAACTTAGGTGGCAAAATCTTAAAAACATTCTAATGAAGAAAGAGAAAAAAAAAACCCATGTTTTCTAGCTCCTACCAAAACACAAATGACCTGATGACCTGAAAGGATGTACCTTTTATTCCCCCTATATAGAGTCTGGTTATACTTGTTGCTGCTGCCATGCATGCCAGAGGGCATGACAGGCATAACAGGCAGTCAGTAAAAACTGGTAATACGGATGCAAATCACTGTCAACTCAACCTTGGATGAAACCTGACGCTCTGGTAAGTTATCATTATTACATGAATGGATGTTGGAGTGGGTGAGTAGGCAAAAGCATGCTATTACCACAAACTGTGGGGAGGGTGTGGGTGGCGGTGGGGCGGGGGTAAGGTAGGTAGTCCTGCCATTACATAGAACACTCTCTTTTGACTCAAACAGACATTTTGATAGAACAGAATGTGCTATGTTAGATTGTAGTGGAAGACAAAACAACAACAACAACAAAAAAAAAAAACAACCTCAAAACAATGCAATAAGTATAAAACAAAACAAAACAAAACAAAAAACAACCACACAAAGATCACTACAAATCTGACTGAACATGTTCGTATCCACATCTACACACAATACTGCACTAAGAAACTAACTTATGACATGCACAACAGCTGCGTGGACTTTCAGTCTGAGGGGTCCTGGGTTCTAGTCCCAGTCACAGCTACTGGTGAGTAAAGGGTGGAGATTTTTTCGATCTCCCAGGTCAACAGATGTGCACACCTGCTATAGTGCCTGAACCCCCTTCATGTGTATACACATACAGAAGATGAAAATGTGCCTGTTAAAAAATCCCATAATCCCATAATGTCAGCATTTGGTGGATTGTGGAAACAGGAACATCCCGGGCATGCAAACCCCTCTCCCCAAAAATGAAGTATGATTGCCTGCATGCCAGGGTTAAAACAATCATACACATAAAAGCCCACCCATACATATAAGTGAACTTCTCCCCCCCTGGACTTTCTTGGGTTGATCACCGTTTTATTTTTTATATAAATTCATTTAAAAACAAAAATAAAAGATACAAATAAAAAAAGTCTGAACACAGTGAACATTAACAATAACAGGCATAACTTGTAAACCCATGTCTTTATAGTCCATTACACAATCAACTAAAAAATGTGACAATAAATGAATAATCAAAACCAATACCCGGCATTCCATAACTATGTCCTAGTAATCAATAGCATTTGTGGAATAGATCACCCATACAAAAAAAGGCATACCACTTTTTATCATTACTAATTTAGGGCATGTGAACAAAACAAAAAAAAAAAGAAAAGAAAAGAAAAGAAAAAGAAAGACCCAAGATATAATATGGAAGGAAGCCGTAAAAATTATACAATTATGTGTACAAAAACTTAAAATCAATCATAAAGACAGACGGGCAGACGACCAGGCAGACAGGCAGACATACAGACAGACAGACACATACGAACAGACAGACATTCCCACCCCCAACCATACAAGTGAACTTTCAGTCACAGCCCACAAAAATGAAAAAAACATAATAAACAGATAAATGAAAATTTAAAGATAAAAAAACAAATATTACTTACAATCTTACTTGTCTTAGGTCACACGTGCACACAGGAACCATATGAATGTACATGTGTCCACAATAACAACGCATTCAAAGAACCAGCCATCTTACTACCAATCCACCTCCATCATCCACAACAGATGCACACAAAAAAATGACAGGCATCATGCGTGTGCATCTGCTTTTGCACAAAGAAACTAAATCAGTAAATGATGGTGAAGAAGGATCAGAATGAAGCTTGCAAGTATATACAGAAATATAAAGAAAACTACAGTTACTTACTCCACACAGAGAAAGAAATAAAGTGAAAGTGGTACAAATGAAAAATAAAAGAAGAACACTGATAGACAGATGAGCGAACAAGCAAACTCACTGATTTCGGTGCTCTCTTGGTATGACCACCTTTAAAGACTGTAACACCTGGTTCCAAGTTGATGGTGTCCAGCTGCAAAAAAACACACACAAAAAACAAACACAAAATACACACACACACACACACACACACACACACACACACACACACACACACACACAAACATTTTCATATGAATCACTGCTGATGAACACAAGGAAAAAAAAACCCACCTGGAAAAGATAATCAGACACAAGTACACACAGTCACATTCATGCACATAGACCTAAGACATGCCTGTGATGCTGACCAATCTGTCAATAATTCACCAGAGGGTTAAAATAAAACAACAACAAAAAACAAATATGAACAGAAACATAATAATACATTGTACACATGTACACATTGTAACAGGCATTAATGTAGCCGTGGCCCGAGTGGTTATTCAAGGTTACGGTACAAAAGAACTAAACTAAATGATGATTTACTGTATTAAAGGATTGACATGAATTCCCACACACAGGCCAGGAACATATAGAACCCAGTCACAAATGGGTTTTTCTATTGTTTTATTTACAATAGTTATGAGATAAGAAGAAGAGTATGAGTATAAAATGAAGTGTTTATATTTAAGATAAATTTATAATCTTAATTTAAGTCACCTGAACAGGGTCAGTTTTAACGAGCTCATCGCTGAAACCCCCCCGCATCCCTCCCCCCTTCACCCTCCCCCCCCAGCCCCCTTCCCCACACACACACACACACTCGCACCTCCCACTCCATGATATCCCTTCAGGAGAGGGGGCGGTGGAAGTGATGCAGGAGGCATGGAGGTGACCTCACAGAGGAAAGCTGCCCTGAGATAAGGGAGGCAGTCCAGGCAACAACAACAACAACAATATATGTGGAGTGATGGTCTAGAAGTAACGCATCCACCTAGGAAGCGGGAGAATCTGAGTGCGCTGGTTCAGATCACAGCTCAGCTGCCGATTTTTTCTCCCCCTCCACTAGACTTTGAGTGGTGGTCTGGACGCTAGTCATTCGGATGAGACGATAAACCTAAGTCCCGTGTGCAGCATGCACTTAGCGCACATAAAAGAACGCAAGGTAACAAAAGGGTTGTTCCTGGCAAAATTCTGTAGAAAAATCCACTTCAACAGGAAAAACAAATAAAACTGCGTGCAGGGAAAAAACAAAGAAAGAAAGAAGGGTGCTCTCCCTGGGGAGAGCAGCCCGAATTTCACACAGAGAAATCTGTTGTGACAAAAAGAGAAATACAATACAAACAAAAAGAAGTACACTGGAAGATAAACCCTGAAAATAATAAGGTACAGAGCTCAAGCAAAATCAATAGATTAAAGCAACTCTGCTGAGTTTTTTTTTTTTTTTTTTTTCCTTTTTTGAATTCATAAGACTTTTGAAAATATCTTCTTCTTTCCAATACACCACAGTCAAACTGACTATTAAAAAAAAACCCAAAACTGTATTTATGACTGCTTACCAAAGAAGGTGTATTTTGCAGTGGGATGAATGTTTTTGGTTTGGTCACACTTTTGCCTGCAAAAATATAATTTCTCCAACATTATCTTCGTGCAGAGAAATAAAAAATCAAAAAAATAAATATGAAAGGAACGCAATTTCAAGCATGTTCAAGCACAAACATACCCAAACACTCCCAAAGACACACACAGATTCACCATTATATATTTGTCATACACACACACACACTTACGCATGCACGCACGCACGCAAACATGCATACGCATGAATTTTCATAATCATACATGTGCATATACTGAAAATAAAGTATACACAGACACACATACAGGCACACACAAACACACACACACAAACCTGCATACGCATGAATTTTCATAATCATACATGTGCATGTACCAAAAACATTATACACAGACACACAAAGACATAGACACTTACACAGACACACACAGACACACACTTACACACACACAGACACACACGAACACACACACACACACACACACACACACACACACACAAAGACTCCACTCACCTCCAGAAGAATCTTTCTGTTTTTTGGTCAGATGTCTCTTCTGGTGTGCCAGAGAAGGACCACTTTGACTAGTGACTTTCTTAGACATACTTATTTGTGTCTTCTCCAGCAGCTGGAACTTAAGAGTGACGCTGGTCACATGGAAAACACGACAAAAATAGTGGTAAAAAAATGGTATGATTCCTGTTTCTTGTTGTTGTTGTTTTGGGGATTTTTTTTTTTTTTTTGTCATTTACAAGTCAGCCAACTAAATACAAAATGCCATAACAGGACTGAAAAGAATCTGGTATGAAAAAAAAAAAGAAATTCACACAAAAAAAACCAACCCAAACCAACTTCCCCCAGTGTGTGTGGCGGGGAGGAAAGGGGGGGGGGGGATGAGGGGGGGAGGGCGTGGGGGCGGGGGATTGCTGGGGGGGCATGCATGTGAGTGGGCATGTACATGCCAAAGCACTTGTATATATAGCATATGTGTCTAAAATCCTACTGTGTTTGTGTGTTGTATATGGGTTTTCAATTCACATTTGTACCTTTTAAGCACTACCCCCCCAACCCCTTATCTATCAAATTAATCTTAAAAAAAACCAACTGAAATTAAAAATAACATCAAATGCATGAACATAGGGTAGGCATGGGTAACTGCGAATGATCCAGTCAAAGCAAGCAGCTCAACGTGTGTACTGTAAAGATAACATGTCGTACGATTGTCAAACGCAGTTCTTTTGCTTTGAAGGCTTTGTCTGACTGGTTGCACCAGGAAAAGTTTGTCTGCTCATTCTTTTCAACGTTTTGATGACGTTTGAAATAGCAGGGTGTGCCTGAGGGTAAATGCGAACGGGCAAGTCTAATTGCAAACGATGACTTCGGGTACATATAAACAATATAAAACAGAGGCAGGTCTTTAACTCATTAGGCATAACATATTATTGGAACACTGCAGCAGATGTTGTATTGTTGGTTTTGATCACACATGCACACAAACACACAAAGTGACATTCAAACACACACACCCCACACCACACACTAACGCAACCTTTTGAGAGTGCTTAGTAACTGTGCAGCGTTGTTTGCAAATAGACTCACGTCAAAATATCTTATGGTCTGATTGCAAACCGCACTATTTTGCAGATTCCTGTTAACACTGATGCTCTGATCTGTCACCATATTGCTTTCTTAAATTTAGACAACAGAAAATAAAAACAGTGAGCCAGATATCAATGACAGCATAGAAAAAAAAGGGAAGTTTATTGCCTAGCATTTCATGAAGATGGTGACACTGTTCAGGATGTCAGTTGTCATTCTCCGTTAATTTTGGATTTGTTCCTCTTAGGGATAACATTACTTTTGTTCAATAAATATCAACTGCATCACTTAAATGCATACAAACAGTAAGCAATTTGTACTTAAGAGTGATGCCACACGAAGGTTTGGCAGTTATGGGGTTAATGCATGAACAGAATCAGCCAACAACATTCTTGGGGCATACCTGTAATTGGGCAGAGTGTCGGGGTCCAGTTTCATGAAAGACAAAGCATCGTCATCCTTGTTCACAGCAACAGACACATGTTTAGCCTGAAACAGAAAAGATTACATGTAGTTTCAGCAGTCATCAAGTCCGATCTGTACAGTGTGTGTGTGTGTGTGTGTGTGTGTGTGTGTGTGTGTGTGTGTGTGTGTGTGTGTGCATGTGGTGTTGTGTGTGTGTATGTGTGTGCATGTGTGTGGTGTGTGTGTGTGTGTGTGTGTGTGTGTGTGTGTGTGTGTGTGTGTGTGTGTGTGTGTGTGTGTGTGTGCAATCAGTAGATAACTATGTCTACCAACTACATTGGACATTTTAAGACACAAGTGTAAAATGACAACAGAAAAGAAAAAAAGAAACAAAAGACATCAAAACCACAAAACTGTGAAACCAAGGGCGTCACATTGTAAACAAATGGAACTGTACACAGTGTGATACATGACAAAAATGACAAAACCTGCAACACACCTGACAAAAATGACTAAAACCTGTGACATGCCTGACAAAAATGACAAAAGCTTATGACACCTGAAAAAAAACCTCTGACACATCTAACAAAAATTACAAAAACATATGACACATCTGATAAAAACCTGTGACACATCTAACAAGAGAGGCAAGGCCTTCAAGACTCACTTGTGATACACTTAAAAAAAAAAAATCTAATCATTAAAAATGTGTTCTGTATTTGTTATTATAAAGCTTCGTGTTAAAAAAAAAAGAAAAAAGTCCTAACCAGATTCAAACCCCGCGTGTTCGGGTGAGAAGAAACTGCCTTATCCATTACACTATCGTGGCTCCTTAACTGACGTTCTAAAATTTAACATTTGAACATACTTTTTTAAAGGGCGATAAATCAATTGCGGTATTCGCAGTGAGAACGCTGTTTAAATCATATTATTCTGGTGTATCTTGGGCATTCAAAAAATCTTTAAGGGCAATAAAAAATTCTTTTTAATGGCTATCGCCACAATCACACTGCAACATTTAACCATTTTCACTAGATCTAGATAGATGTACAAGTTTAGTTACACCCGCCGGGAATGTAGTATGACACGGTCGATTCAATTTGTCTTTTATGTTCATTCTAGTTTTATAGTTTTAAAGTTGATATGAAAATTTAGTATTTTGTTAAACTAATAACATGTAGAGCCAAGTACAAGTACTTCTAAACGTCGTAAGAAGTGAAAAGGACTTCATTTTGAGAAATGTCAAGACTGGAAATTTTTTCGTTTCATCATGATCAGTTCAAGGGTATTAACTCGCATGGTTTACAATTTTTAACTGTGAATTCCGACTGATTCTGTGGATATTTTTATGGCAGTTTGGGGCATAATCCAGTAAGTGATGAGGCGTTCACAAATCTTTCTCTGAATAAATATTTAACGGTCTCCTTCTCCAACTTTCCATCACATGTTATCGTGTATTGTCCATTGAATATAGGATTTAATGGGCAGGTCAACAACTTGAAACAAAATGGCATCGTTCGCGTTCACGAAGAATATGAGCACGCACTTTGAATGTGTATAAATATGGGTACGCAACTGATTTTTGCCCATGACCTTCAGGGCTCAGCCAACAGATCTGTAAAGTCCACTCGTCGTAATGATTTTTGTATTTTCTGAAAAAGACCACTTGGGCGAATGAACATAGTGAAAGCCCTGTACACTGAGAGTAAAACACACAAGCTTTTTATGCATTGAGTATAATTTCAAAATGTAATGTTTAGGATGAGAAAGATCAGTTTAAAGCAAATTAAGTCCCCTTGCATTAATTACAGAGTAATTTCCCTTTTTTACTATCTGCAACAAAACGTTTGCAAAATAAATAAAACTTCCATGCTTAGCAAAAGAAGTTCCTGTTTGAACAAAAAATGATAATAATGACTGCTCTTGTTGTTGTGTCAGAATATCAGATCAAAGTGCCAAGTTGAGAGAATACAAAAAATATAAATATAACAGTAAATGCATTTTGCACATAATTAGGCTTCATTTTTTTTTTTTTTTTTTGTGCCCATCCCAGAGGTGCAATATAGTTTTAAACAAGATGACTGGAAAGAACTGAATTTTTCCTATTTTTATGCCTAATTTGGTGTCAACTGACAAAGTATTTGCAGAGAAAATGTCAATGTTAAAGTTTACCACGGACACACATACACACAGACACACACAGACAACCGAACACCGGGTTAAAACATAGACTCACTTTGTTTACACAAGTGAGTCAAAAATGACAAAAGCCTATAACACACCTGACAAAACCTGTGACACATCGAACAAAAAACCTAAGACACAAATTACTAATAACCTGTCACACTGCAGACAAAAATGAGAAAACCTGTGACACAGCTGACAAAACCCTACAACACACCTGACAAAAATGACAAAATATCAAAAGACAAAAAAAAATACCTTCTCACTCATCCTTTCATCGCCTTGGGTACTCGGTGATTTTGCTACCCCTGATATATTTGAACGGGTTCCCATCAGACTGGGCATTTCCTCAACAGTCATGTCTTTCTGGGGCAGCTGAGGAGACTCTTTCACATCCAGGACAGGCACTGGTTTCAGATGTGGCCGGCGGATCTTGTGCTTAGGTTTAGGTTTCTTCTTGCTTGCCATCACCTATGGTTAGGGAGAAAAATGGGATTCACTATTTCTGCAATGGTTTTATTTCAAGCATACCTGAGTGCATGAAAGTGCATGTATGTATGTATGTATGTATGTGAAAGAGAGTGAGAAATGTAGGGAGGAGAGAGAGGAAAGATGGGAAGGACAGAGGGAGTAAGGGAGAGAGATATGATACAATATATCTACTATATGTTTTCTTTTCAAGACACAGAAAGACAGACAAAGAGATGGAGAGCCAAAGACAGAGACAAAGACAGAAACAGTCAAATGAATTGAACAAACAGGGGTAGAGTAAGAAGACTTTCTTTAGAGATAACACTGCCCCCTTTTTCACACACCATATTGATTTTTATCTTTTGCACTTGCCTTGTCTTCCAAATAGCCTTCAAATTCAAGCCCAGTTAGCCATGCTCTCCAATCAATACCATTTTTTAAAAACCATTTATAAGTAACTATCATAATGATGCGAGTTCTTCCTTCACTCTGTGCTTTATGGAACCTAACAGTGATGGAGTCTCCTGTCAGTCCGATGGATGAATAGGCAGGCAGGCTTATCTGTCAGTGTGTATCCTCATATGGGAGAAGAGGCCGATTCTGGATGCGCAGCACTTCCCACAGGTGTTGCAAGGGAAAATGTCTCCAGAAGTTGAGCCCTGCTTCCTTCACTCACGCTTCTCCTTAATGGCCAGCGTTCTCTTGTTTTCAAACGTCTTTATGCCACTAGAGCACAGCATCCTCCAGCGAGAGCGGTCAAGGGCATCAGTTTCCCAGGAAGCGATGTCTATGTCACAGGCTTTGAGGTTTGTCTTCAAGGTGTCCTTGAAGCGCTTGCAGGGTCTTCCAAGTTCATGGTGGCCTTCCTCCAGCTGGCCATACAAAAGCATCTTCAGGATCCTGCTGTCTGCCATGCAGACAACATGTCCTGTCCAGCATAGCTGGAACTGGATCAGCAGGCTTTCGATGCTGGGCAGGCCGCTCCTCTCTAGGACCTGGAGGTTGGAGACCCTGTCTTGCCACTTTATGTTGAATGTGATGGCGATACGTTGTCCATGTTTCACAGCAGTACAACAAGGTGGTCAGCACAACAGCTCTGTAGGGCTCCGTTGCTGCATAGGGTGCTGCCAAGGTAGCAAAACTTGTCGACTGACTTGATCTCTGTGTCATTGATCTTGATTGCAGGTGGGGGGGAGGCACTGGCGTTCTGTGAGCTAGCCAGTTGGTACATGGACTCGGTCTTGCTGAGGCTGATGGTGAGTCCAAACTGAATGTAGATGCCCTGGTCACAGTCTTGGAAGGCGTCAATCAGCATGTCAGAGAAGAGAATGGAGAACAGTGTGGGTGCCAAGACGCAGCCCTGCTTCACTCCATTTACCACAGGGAACGGATCCGACATGTCAGTATTTTCCTGTACTCTCGCCTGCATGCCATCGTGGAAAGACGCAATCAGCTGGATTAGGCTCTCTGGGCAGCTGAACTTTAGGAGGATCTTCCACAGACCATGGCGGTTCACCATGTCAAAGGCCTTAGTCAGATCTACAAAGACCATATGGAGCTCCTTGTTCTGCTCACGGCACTTCTCTTGCATCTGGTGTACAGCAAACACCATGTCACATGTTCCCCTGCCTGAGCGGAAGCTGCACTGTGCTTCAGGGATGACTGTGTTGGAGACATGGTCAACCAGTCTGTTAAGTATGATGTGGGCGAAGATCTTGCCGGCGACGCAGAGGAGAGAGATTCCACGGTGGTTATCGCAGGATGTTTTGTCTCCCTTCTGTTTGTAAATGTGGACAATAGAAGCATCCTTGAAATCCTGGGGGACCTCCCCTCTCTCCCAGATAGACTGGAACAGGGCGGTCAGCTTGTCTGTCAGCACCTTGCCTCCATACTTGTAGATGTCAGCCTGGATTCCATCTGCTCCTGGTGCTTTTCCTGACGTTGTCAGCTTCAGGGCCTTCTGGGTCTCGACCTTGGTGGGAGGAGCAGCTAGCGAGTCATTGACTGGTAGCTGTGGGAGGGCTGCAATTGCCTCGTCAGATCCAGACGAGTCCCTGTTGAGGAGGGTGTTGAAGTGCTCTGCCCAGTGGGCAAGGATGTCTTTCTTATCTGTCAGGAGGGTGGTCTGGTCCAAGGCTCAGACAGGGGTTGATCCTGTGACTCTCGGCCCATACACAGCTCGGAGACCATCATGGAAAGTCTTCATGTCGTGAGCATCAGCAGCGGACTGAAGCTCTTCAGACTTTCTCTCCCACCAGGTGTTCTTCATCTCACGCAGCCTCCTCTGTACGAGTTGCTTGGTTTGCAAGAACTGGTTCTCCTTCCTCTAGCAGTCTTTATCGGAAATATGATCCTGATGCCGTATATGCGGTGTGTTCAGGAGCTTGGCGATTCCAGAGTTGTTCTCGTCAAACCAGTCTTTGTGGCTCCTCTGTACAAAGCCGAGTGTGTCAGCTGCTGCTGTATACACAGCATCTCTAAAGGTGCTCCATACCTCTTGTACATCAGTCGATGCAGGAATTTCTTGGAGAGCTACTTGAATTTGCTGCTGCAGCACGTCCTTGGTGATAGGGAGGCGGTGGGTGTTCAGCTTCCTAGGGGGTTTCTGCCTTGCTGGCTGGAGCTTGCGTGCAAGTCTGATGTTCATCTTGCTGCGTACCAGGCGATGGTCCGACCAACAGACTGTTCCTCTCATGCAGCATGTAATGGAAACATCACCTCTGTCCCTCTGCTGGACAATCACATAGTCCAGCATGTGCCATTGCTTGGAGCAGGGGTGCATCCATGTGTTCTTGTACTTGTCCGCTTGTTGGAAGAGGGTGCTAGTGATGGTCAGTCCATGCTGTGCACAGAACGAGAGAAAAAGCAGTCCGTTGGAGTTGCACTTGCCATGGCTGTGCTGTCCTAGGACTTTTGGCCACGAGGAGAAGTCCATGCCGACGCGGGCATTAAAGTCCCCAAGGATGATCAGCCTGTCCTTTCTGTCTACCGCTGAAATGGTGCGGCTGAGCTCCTCATAGAAAGCTTCTTTGATGTCAACAGGGTTGGTCATCGTCAGGGCATAGCAGCTGATGACTGTGGTGAAGCGATCCTTGGACAGCTTCAGACGCAGGATCATCAGCCTGTCATTTATCCCACGTGGAAGGCTGTCAAGCTGTTGTGCAAGTTTGATTTGTATGGCAAAGCCCACGCCTGAGGTTCTTGGGGTGCCTTCTGGCTTCCCAATGCAGTAGAAGGTGTAGCCCCCTCCAACTTCCTCCAACTGGGTTTCACCCGCAAACTTGGTTTTGCTCAGGGCTGCTATGTCCACCTGGTAGCGATCAAGCATTCTAGCAATGAGTGCTGTGCGTCTTTCTGGTCTGTCGTCTCTGTCTAAGAGGGTGCGAACATTCCAGGCACCCAGAGTCAGGGCATGACTCCTGGGACTTTTCTTTTGTTGTTTTCGACCGCTATTGTTGGATGTCCAAGTAGGTGCGGTTTCCTACTAGATACTAGGTGAGGCAGGCTTTGTCTGGGGATCCTTTTATCTCCCCTTCCCCATGTGGGGAGAGCAGTGCTGTCCCTAAAAAGGGCTGCTCTGACACTGTGGGAGGATACAGGCACCGCATCTGCCCCAGTCTACGGCGGATGACCATCACCCCACAGCTGCCTGCGTGCAGAGTCGTGACTAGGAACTGCCAGCAGCATCCTCTGCCTGTCCCCGTTACCACTTTTCCATCGCCGCAGGGCTTGGGAAAGCTGGTGTTGAAGGGCTAGCTCATCGTTCCGACATTAGCCTGATTGCCTGACCAGCACAGGTGACTTTTTTTTAGTGAGGAGGAGTTGTGCAGTCCCTTCCCCACTCTCTCGCCTACTTATGCTCACAGTCCCACAGGTGCAGATACTACCACGTGTAGGACGGCCTCGGCAGGTGCAGGATTTTTCTTCGGAGCTCCATCTCCCAGGGGGACTTCCAGCCAAGGATAAGAGCTCCCATGCCCACTTCACATGTGGCAGGTAGTGCTGGGTTACATGGTACCAGTAGCAAAGGCTATGCCCCTGACCTGACTACTACCTAACACAGTAAACTAAAACATATTAACAAACATGTGACTGATCAAAACATCTGATCTGTTTTTGTTCATTTTCAACAAAACATGTTCGTTTTCTGATAATTCTGGTCGCACTGGGATGGTTGCTGATGAGCCAGAATATGTATTGTTCAGCATTAGATTTTCTTTTCCACTAGCTGGTTATTCACATGATATATATCAAAAAGAACAGGTACAAGGCCATCACACCATCAATCGCCGAAAAGAAATAAAAGCAGAGAGAAAGGTAGAGCACGATGCTTTGCAAATCAAACAAATTTCGGCATCATTTCCAAACCAACATTGCACAAATTTCTTCAAAACGGAACAGAGTCTCTGTGGGCTTTTCCAAATACAATAGACTGAGCAACACACTAGACGCCACGTTCTTGGCATCAGAGATCTTTTCCTATCCCTCTTGTGGCCAATCAGTGGCAGCCTGCGTGTGTGTGTGGGTGTATGTGTGTGTTTGTGTGTATGTGTGGGTCTGTGTTTTGAGTGCGTTTGTGCATGCGCGCGAGTGTAAGTGTACACAAGTGTCAGGAGAGTTCTGTGCATGCGCGCGCGTGTGTGTGTGTGTGTGTGTGTGAGGGGGAGGTGGGGGTGCGGAGAGGAGGTGGGGTAGAGGATGAGGTATGTGAGTGTATGCATGCCTACACTGTGGGAGCAACAGGATATTGGAACGTATATATATATCTTTGTATATATGTGTGTGGGGATGGGGGTGGGAGATATGGGCGTGTGTGTGTGTGCTTGTACAAGTAAGTGTTCATCTGTGTGTGTGTGTGTGTGTGTGTGTGTGTTTGTGTTTGTGTGTGTGTGTGTGTGTGCCGTGGAAGCTGCGATACATAGACTAGAAATGAGTGTGTGGAGGAGGGGGGTAGAGGAGGTGCAGGGTAATGTGTGTGGTGTGTGTGTGTGTGTGTGTGTGTGTTGGAGCTCATGTACATTTATATGTATTTGACTGTTTCTGTGAAACTGCATGTTTGGTGCATATCTGTTATGCATGTGTGGGTGTATGTGTGAATGTGTGTCTTCATGTTTTACATTTATTTGCTTATTTATCATCATTGTTGTCTTATTTATTTATTTATTATTATTATGGTTTTTTTATTATTACCATAACTACTACCTTTTTTTATATAATGATTATTATTTATTTATTTATTTATTTATGCAAGCTTATCTATTATTTATTCACCTTTTTTCTTCTTTTTTTTCAAGGCCTGACTAAGCACGTTGGGTTACGCTGCTGGTCAGGCATCTGCTTGGCAGATGTGGTGTAGCGTATATTGATTTGTCCGAACGCAGTGACGCCTCCTTGAGCTACTGAAACTGAAACTGAAACTCACATGAGAATGAATATACTTTGTATGAAAAAACAGTAAACAAAAGAACAAATGGACTAACAAGAAAGCCAAAAGCAGAAAATGTTCATTAACCCCTTGACTGCTGCTGACAAGTATGCTGGATAGTGAAGGGCTGTCACCTCACTGAGACAAGACAGAGCTTACAGGTCAGGATGTCAGTGAAGGGCTGTCACCTCACTGATGATATGACAGAGCTTACAGGTCAGGATGTCAGTGAAGGGCTGTCACCTCACTGAGATATGACAGAGCTCACAGGTCAGGATGTCAGTGAAGGGCTGTCACCTAACTGAGACAAGACAGAGCTTACAGGTCAAGATGTCAAAGGACTGTCACCTCACTGAGATAAGACAGAGCTCACAGGTCAGGATATCAGTGAAGGGCTGTTACTTCACTGAGATAAGACAGAGCTCACAGGTCAGGATGTCGGTGAAGGGCTGTCACCTCACTGAGATATGACACAGCTGACAGGTCATGATGTCAGTGAAGGGCTGTCACCTCACTGAGATATGACACAGCTGACAGGTCATGATGTCAGTGAAGGGCTGTCACCTCACTGAGATAAGACAGAGCTTACAGGTCAGGGTGTCAAAGAAGGGCTGTCACCTCACTGAGAAAAGACAGAGCTGACAGGTCAGGATGTCAAAGAAGGGCTGTCACCTCACTGAGAAAAGACACAGCTGACAGGTCAGGATGTCAGTGAAGGGCTGTCACCTCACTGAGACAAGACAGAGATTACAGGTCAGGCTGTCAGTAAAGGGATGTCACCTCACTGAGATAAGACAGAGCTCAGAGGTCAGGATGTAAGAGAAGGGCTGTCACCTCACTGAGATAAGACAGAGCTCACAGGTCAGGATGTCAGTGAAGGGCTGTCACCTCACTGATGATATGACAGAGCTTACAGGTCAGGATGTCAAAGAAGGACTGTCACCTCACTGAGATAAGACAGAGCTGAAAGGTCAGGATGTCAGTGAAGGGCTGTCACTTCACTTAGATATGACAGAGCTCACAGATCAGGAAGTCAGTGAAGGGCTGTCACCTCACTGAGATAAGACAGAGCTCACAGGTCAGGATGTCAGTGAAGGGCTGTCACTTCACTGAGATATGACAGAGCTCACAGGTCAGGAAGTCAGTGAAGGGCTGTCACCTCACTGAGATAAGACAGAGCTCACAGGTCAGGATGTCAGTGAAGGGCTGTCACCTCACTGAGATTTGACAGAGACATGTCAGGATGCCAGTGAATGGCTGTCACCTCACTGAGAAATTCCACAGCTCACAGGTCAGGATGTCAATGAAGGGCCATCACTTCACTGTGATATGACAGAGCTTACAGGTAGGATGTCAGTGAAGGGGTGTCACTTCACTGTGATATGACAGAGCTTACAGGTAGGATGTCAGTGAAGGGGTGTCACTTCACTGTGATATGACAGAGCTGACAGGTAGGATGTCAGTGAAGGGCTATCACCTCACTGAGATTTGACAGAGACATGTCAGGATGCCAGTGAATGGCTGTCACCTCACTGAGAAATGACAGAGCTGACAGGTAGGATGTCAGTGAAGTGCTGTCACTTCACTGTGATATGACAGAGCTCACAGGTCAGGATGTCAATGAAGGGCCATCACCTCACTGTGATATGACAGAGCTGACAGGTAGGAAGTCAGTGAAGGGCTGTCACCTCACTGTGATATGACAGAGCTCACAGGTAGGATGTCAGTGAAGGGCTGTCACTTCACTGTGATATGACAGAGCTCACAGGTCAGGATGTCAGTGAAGGGCTGTCACCTCACTGGGATATGACAGAGCTCACAGGTCAGGATGTCAGTGAGGGGCTGTCACTTCACTGTGATAAGACAGAGCTCACAGGTCAGGATGTCAGTGAAGGGCTGTCACCTCACTGGGATATGACAGAGCTCACAGGTCAGGACGTCAGTCACTGCTCTTTACCTGGACATCTTTCTCTCAGGATCACATGGTATTTGATCAGCAGAATCAATGACACCATTGAAGTGTACCCCCCCTCCTTCTCTCCCCCCTCCCCTCCCCCCAAAAAATATGAACTGAAGTTAAAACTGATGCTACACTGATCTCATTTCACCAAGTTTCAGCAGTAAAGGGTTAATCTGTCTTTTGTGTATAAGCAGTGTTCAAGCTCAATTAGCTATAGCTCGATAGGTCTGTCTTTCTGTCTGCCAACTTGTCTGTGCATCTGTCAGTCAACCAGTCAGTCATTTCTTTATGCCCGTCATGCAGTCCATCGCCTCTTTTGGTATCCACCTTCGCTGGCTCCTGCTCCTCCTCCTGTTCTGCAGCAGCAACTGAGACCAGGTTGTCTGGTTCCACCTGCACTGGTGTCCCTGTTTCTTCTTTTTTACTGCACACATGCACGGAAAATCATACAGGAACATGTATGTGCACGCACACACACACACACACACACACACATGCATGGAAAATCATACAGGAACATGTATGTACACACACACACACACACACACACACACACACACACACACACACACAAGCCCTTCTGATTATGTTTTTTCTAATCCTTACACATCAGTGGGAAGACTGGATGCCACCTCCCTATGCTGAGCTCTACAAACAGTGGAAATCATAACATCAATAAATTTTCCTGCCCTACCACTGAAGCATGAACAAACAAACATGTAGCACTTCAAGAATATGAACACAAGCAATGACAAGCACACAAACAAGTTTCTTTATTTTGGCAGTGGGTTTGCATGCATGCATGCATTTCTCATCTTCCTTCATGCCCACATACATTACGTCACTGGTCTCTGAAGTCTCTTCCTCTTCCGCCTCCTCCGGGAACAACAAAGAGATTGTGACCTCTGTCCTTGGCACTGCCCCCTGAGCCCAGCAGTCCATCACTGCAGCTTTTGGCTCTGCACGTCACACCTGCTTCATTTCGCTTTGTGCACACACAAATGATGCATGCACATACACACACACACAAACACATGCACACACACACACATAAACACATGCACACACACACACACACACACACACACAAGCACACCCATGTGCACACATACACACACAGACACAAGCACACACACACATGAACAAACATACACACACACAAATGCACACACATGTGTGTATGCTCACACACACACACACACATACACACACACACACACACAGACACAATCATGCTTGCATTCACTCACACACAAAAATATCCATGGCTGTATGGATGACGAGTAAAAAAAATCTATATTGTTATCATAGACATATGATCCAAACTGGTTAATGTGTGAATGTAAAACTAAGAATTAATGCCTTAAACGTTTCTCTAATACCATTACAAAACAAGACAGTGGAAGGGAAAGAGATGGGTCAGGGTGGAAGAGAGGAGAGATGGAAGGAGGGCAAAGCATAAGAAGAAGAAAAAGATGATGATGATGATGATGATGATGGCAAAAAAGATGAATGAGTTGAAGAAGAAGAAGAAGAAGAAGAAGAAGAAGAAGAAGAAGAAGAAGAAGAAGAAGAAGAAAAATAAAAGGCAAATCAACCTTGATGATGTTTACGTGGCTCAATTTGTTGCTGACTGGCAATCTGTCTCATTACAGTTCAGAAAGAGTACCCAAAACCCGATGCAAAGTTCACTACCACAGACTGATCAGAATGGAAAGAAAGTATAAGGCATGACTCCCATGGAACATGTCGAGAAATAAAGGTTTTTGTCACCAACCTGGACCCATAAGCGCTTTTAACCTGATATTTTTTTGTTTGTTTGTTTTTTGTTTTGTTTGCATATTCTAATATTTGAATAATCACAGCAGAAACCGTCAACCTTTCTACAACACCATTACAAACCTTCATCCTGATCCCAGCCGCTGCTTTCTTCAATGCTTGGTTCTCCTTCATCGCGGTCTATAAATAGCCACTAAAACAAAGAAACACACAAACAGCAATCCAGTACCTAAAGTGAAACACGAAAGCATATAGAAAGTAGTGAAACATAAAACAGATCGAATCATTAATATTATAAAAACACGATGCATAAAACTCACAAAGTATTATACTCTCAATACTATAACTGTTACACTCCCAACACACACACACACACAGACACACATGATTAAACGGCTGAGATAACAGGAATTTTCATTTAAAATACATACATGTAAAAAAAGAGCATAAATGTAATTTGCATGCCATAGATTTTGTAAAAACTGTCAAATAAACTTTTGGATAGAAAAGGTAATGGGGTAAAAATAGACAGTCGTTCTCCCTTTCAAACCACACCACCACCATCCATCTACCCACCACCATTCTCCCTACTCACCCATCACACACACTCACATTGTCATGGGCCTGGGACAACAGCACTATTTGAGTTATGACAAGTATTTTTAAAGAGATAAGTTTTAAGATTTGCTTTAAAGGTAGATAGATGAGTTGTTTAAGAGTAGTGTAATGCTAAGCAGATGACACAGCCTGTTTTCCAACAACAACCCCTACACTGACCAGTTATTTTCTCTGCTTCTTCTTCTTCACCTGTAAATGTGAACAGTTCTTATTGCCAGATACTTTCCTGGTCTGCTGGTTGTGTGTCAAAGCCTGGGTCTCTGCAAAATGGTTTTCCTGTCCATTTTGCAGTGTTGTCAGTCCATCATTTTTTGTCCGTCTTCCTTTCCATCTTCCTCCCTCAGCAGTTTCTTGGAGAATTGTTTTCGCAAGGTCATTGGATCTTGTTGTTGTTGGTTTTCTTCACATATTTTATTTTTACTTGATCAGTATTATCAGATCTTCATATGGTCCCATGCTGCTTTATGGTTTGGTGTTCTTGTTCATTGGTGATATGATCAATGTATCTCATGTTTCGTATCTTGCAATAATATGAGCTCATTTTCATGGCTTGAATTCTTCTTTCCAAATCCACCGTGAGGGTCTGTGTCTTGAATGGATACAGGAAGATGGAACTTACCAGTCCATGCATGAGCCTGATCTTGTATTTCATAAACTGTTTTACACTCCACTAAAACTGTGTAATTGTCCATGATACTGCACAAGAAGTAAAGTATATATGATATCCACGGAGGTAAAGAATTCCATGCATTTATGAGTTCCACACATTTTTTTAAAAACAAACATGCACTTTGAAAACCTAAAACATTCACAATAATGATTTTTGTTGTTGACAGCTTTGATATGGGTACTGTTATCAGCTGAACCGAAATAACCAGGCTTTGAAGTTTGTCTTCAAGGTGTCCTTGAAGCACTTGCAGGGTCTTCCAAGTCCAGTTATTCCCATTGGTAACAGCTCCATCTCTGTGTACCCTAGACCCATTCAAACCAAGAAGTGGAAATGAAAAAGGTAATGTGGAAGAAGAAAATAGCTTGACCTTGAAACAAAATTGGAACCTGTCCTTGTGTTCAGTCCATCATCACTGGCTCTCTATATATTCCCCTACACTAATCTGGTGTTTCTAACAAGAAGTAACATTATGCAGTGAAAAGTCTGAGATAGCATTAGCGTGGTGACAGTCACATATCATACCTCCACAATTTGTAGCATTTCTTCTGCAGCTTGTTGCACTGTGAATGGTATTTTCTGACTGATGATGAACTGCTTGTAGATTGTGTCCATTGTCTGTGCCAAGATTTCCTCAATGAAGTCAAAGACAAAGTCCTCAGAACTGTCCTTCTCCAGCATAGCAGCCCTGAAACAGATGTGTGGAGAAAAATGAACAGATCGACCAAGAAAACTAACTGTGATGTACAAATACATGTAACAAGATACATTTTCTCTTTTTGTAGTCAGTAGACAAGCCAAACGTTTCTTCCAGTTCAGGTGATGCTTGTCAAACACAGCATGCATCTATCCTAGTGCCCCCATTCATCAGAAAATGAAGATTTATTCAAATGGATAGTCATCTACTGGTAGGTAGGTTGTTCCAACTTCAGGATAAGCTTGTGAAGCATCTAGTATTCATTTCTTTGGCTTCTAGTCCAGTCGACCACAATGGCCATATCAGAGCCGTAAACTTGTTCTATCCCCATCAAATGTTGCCACAAGTTTTTGAATAAAAACATCTGCATTCATATCATCTTTTCAAGTGCCATTTATTTCCTGTTTAAGTATCCTAAAATGTGGGACCAATTTTAACAGCAATTTTCGGGCATAGTTGAAGCTATATAAATACATAGATAGATAGACATATGTATAGACTGATACATATATAGATAGATATATACCGTGTTTAAGTTTCATTCAGGACACCACAGCTAGGTCTTTTAACCAGTTCACCACAAAATCAATAAACCATTTTCTGGATTAAAGGGTCAGGAAAAATGCCTTCTCTCCTGAGGCAGCCCCAGTGGGCCACTCCACATGCCCAAAATTTGTAACTGAACTTGTATGTTGTCCATCACACCTGTTACTTAGTGAATATATTAATTTATTAAAAAAAAACCCATAAAAAACCAAATATATATATATGTATGTATGTATGTGTGTGTG
The DNA here is from genome assembly GCF_041734735.1 of Babylonia areolata. Taxonomy (NCBI): domain Eukaryota; kingdom Metazoa; phylum Mollusca; class Gastropoda; order Neogastropoda; family Buccinidae; genus Babylonia; species Babylonia areolata. Next base: position 36,256,107 of record NC_134893.1, on the reverse strand, counting down.
TGTGTGCATGTGTGTGTGTGTGTGTGAGTGTTTGTTCGTTCGTTCTTTTATTTAACGTCTATCCGCATTTGTGATTTTAGACGAAAATCCATTATCTCTCCCACTCTACCCATGCCTTAAATCATCACTACTTTCCCTGTTCCTCTCTCCTCAATTAGCATTTTAAAAAAAGGAAAAAAAGAAAAAAAGAAGAAGAATACAAACGAAATAAAATAAACTAACTAGTCAACCAGTAGAATCACAACAAAGAGCCAATTAATTGGGCTCTAAATTAAACTCTGAACTATTCCAAACACATGTTGATTATCATTTTATACATTTCTAATGGAAGCAGATGGAACTGCTGATTTTGTAAATGACACAGGTAAATATGGTTTTAACCGTTCACATTTATGGATGCACGGGGGTAATTACATTGCTGCAAATGCAAGTCACATTTGAAGTATATTTTGTTTTTATGGCATCCAGTCATAGTCTGTATATTAGACTGGTGAGCCTTCTGCTACTGTGATATCCTTTTGTTTTAAAAGAAAACATGCGGTCAATGTTTCGCGAGCTGTTGTCAGTATTTTCTCTGTCAGGATCAGACTCCTGTTTTAGTTTACTGACATGGTTCCAGCAAGTTTTCTCCAGCAGAGAATAACCTTCTTGTAATGAATATGGAATATGCATTTTCTTCATTGATGTTATGTAAGAGTGTGGTCCTTGAGAGAGAGAGAGAGAGTGTGTGTGTGTGTGTATGTGTATGATGGTGCATGATACTGACCATGTGCTAATTGTTGCTGTCATGATGAACACCGAAAAGGAACATACCGTCATAATTAAACGTTACTTTGCAAATCTGAAACATTTATGCTGACTGCTCTGGATAGTGAATGTTCACATTACAAAGGAGAAAAAAAGTGGAAACAAATAAAAACAATTAAAGCAGCAGAGCTGAAAGACAGCAGGTCTACAGTGTAACTGTTACTTGCAGTAGTCAAAAACTATTGTTTTAGATGGGGAAGCACTTTCCCATGCTTTGTGCAAAATATCTCCATATATTTCCAAAAGTACCATATGCCAGCATAATGTGCGGACCAGTTTTGCTCCGTTTTTGTGTATACACGAGAAGATTGAATGCACTTGCAGATAATGTTATCGATGCAAATACGTGTGAGATTGGTTATGGGAACAAGAACATGCCCCGAAAACGAAATATGACAGCTTAAATGACAAAAAACAAAAAAACAAAAACAAACAAAAACCCGGCTCTGCACGTAAAAGTGCGCTTGTACGTATTTTGATCGGATCTCGATTTTACTGGAAATGACCACACTCTTGCATAACATCAACGATGATTTTTTGCCCATGAAGGTTGAAGAAATCTCTTAAGATTCTGACTCTCCAAACGCTCAGCTGCAACTGCTCTGAATGCTCATTCGATTTTTCTCGACATTATGCTCAGCTCCTTTCGGTGGCATGCTCCACGATAGATGTTCTTCATACATCGAAGAAATATCTTCAGGTTCAGGTTCAGGTTAGGGGCTGATGTTGATCATCGTAGCCTCATGGCTTTTTACGCCCCATCTCATTTGATTAGCACAAGGCCTCACGGCCTTCTTTATGCTATGTCGTTATCTGTCTTGTCTCAGTCTAAGTAGACCCAGTTACAATTATCTTGGACCATCAAAGTCAAACCAAATGTCTTTTAAAATTTTGTGATTATCGATAAGGTTCTTGAAGTTGTTGGTATTGGAAGCATACTTGATGTTAGTGGTTAGTTTATTCCAGTCGTTAGTAACCCTATAACTGAAAGCAAATTTCCTTGTGTTATTGTTATGTCTCTGTTTATAAATTTTATCAACACTGTTTCTTGTTTCCATATTAGTATCTGGCGGTGAATCAAAGAAGTGATCTTTTTTAATATCGTCTATACCATTACAGATCTTATAGGCTTGAATCAAATCTCCTCTTCAGTCTGCTGCAGTTCACAATACAAAAGCGCCAAAGCCTTTGTATTAACGTACCTCATCGTTTCCCGGCTCGACACAAGTTGTTGTTTTTGTTTTTTTTTGTTTTTTGTTGTTGTTTTTTGTTTGTTTGTTTGCTTTATCATGTTCGCCTGCTGTTTTTCGAATAGTGACGATTTTATTGATATCTTTCCGGGTTTTGAACGTGCATTCTCGTTTGTTTTGAAGGAGATTAAGAGATATCTACCAAAGCCCTTTCTGCACGGCCGATTTTACAAATATTAAGTAGTCAAGTGACCAACTGGTTCCCAAATCGATGGGTCACTTCAAGATTGTATGCGTAATGACCGATGACCGGCACGAAACGTAAACTCTGTATCTGGTGTATGTATATCTTTTTCTTCTTTTTTTTTTTTTTTAACTCTTGCAACTTTTGTTCGTTTATATATTACGACTACAAGATGTTGTGACTCATTTTACATCTTACCAGTCATTTTCAGTGATTTTTCCTGGCACAATATCTATGATAACGGGTTGGCTGACGTGCGAAGGTTTGTTTTTTTCTTTTTCCTTTTCCCTGCCCCCAGCGCGTGAACCCGATTTTGACATTGTGGGAAAATAACTTCCAATATCAAATATCTACAGCATCTTTTTGCACATTTGAAGGTACTTTCAGTCACCGTGTATGGAACTCTCACAATCGAAACTTGAGAGATTCAACATATTTGCAAACAGAGCTGTTCGTTGATTTGGTAAACTGAAAGCAGGCTTTCATGTGATCCACCATTTTAGCGGATGTTCGCGTTGTTATGACTACGGTTTGTTTGTAACTGTCGAGGACAATTTTTCTTTTAAAAGAAATCAGACTTACCAATCAGAAACAAATCTGACATACTTATAGAAACAGTAGAAGCTTATCGGAAGAATTTTTACTTATATTTAGAAAAGGTTTTGTGACCTGTCACGTGATCAGCTTTGTTGAAACATGGCGTCCAGCTGAACAACCACGATTTTGTGAAGAAAGGTAAACACGAAGGGATTGCACAGTTTTCGAAGGTTGTGATTCATGAAATATTCATTTTAATGTATTAGATTTTATGACAGAATAGCATACTTGCGTCATGCAAATGTATTGACGAAATGATTTTGTATGCTTGCAGATCTTGATCCTGTTCCCTATCTGCGCGATCTTACTTCGTAGAATGCAAGGAGGGTTGATGCTAGAAGGCACCGGATTTGGATCATCCAGGCAGATTAAAGGTTCGAATTTAATGTGTTTTTGTACACTTGTGAGTAGAATCGTAATACGTAAAAGACAAAACAAAGGAACACGATAATGAAGGAATGCCTTGAAATGAACAAGGTTAGTGGCATTTAGTAAATGTGCCTGTACATGCTGAAACAAGGGATTGTTATGATGTCACATTGTGTGTGTAACTGCGTGAGTATCTTGTGAATCATGGTTGCATATTTGAAGTCCAGTTGTGTCATGAATATTAAACTGAATGAAAGTTGTTCATATATACTTTCCAAGTCTGAGATACAGTATTCAAATTTTACACTCAGATTAAGGATTAGTGTGTGCCTCACAATTGAAGTTTATTAAAGCAAATTACACTCAGCTCTAGGATTAAGGATTAGTGTATGCCTCACAGTTGAAGTTTATTAAAGCTCGCAGCGTTTGTTTGCTTTAATGTCCAAGTGTGAAAGAAGAAAACTGACACATGGAAAACAAGTCACTGAAAAGTCAGTGAAAAACCATGCAAGGAAAATAATGCCCATATCATGTGATAGATATGATAAACATATTATGACTACAAACAGTTGTGAAGTGCTTAACATTCTCAGGAACTAATGATGTATGTATGTGTGCAGATGTTGAAATGAATTTAGCCTTGGGCACAAGATGTCAACAACAAAACAATTTGTCAGAATTTTTTTAAATAATAAAATTAAAACAAAACATATATACATAGACATACACTGATACAGTCACACACACACACACACACACACACACACACACACACACACACACACACACACACACACACACAACAACAACAACAACAACAACAACAACAACAACAACAAAAAACAAACAAACAAAAACAAACAAACAAAAAACACACCCAGATATACTTTATGTATGCCAACACAAATATATATGTACCTGACATGTACAGTATACCCTCACACAATTCTGCTTTCTTTCTTATCAAAACAAGTTGTATCAGATTTCAGAATGAAAGACCATGTGGCAGAAAATGTCAGGCGCATGCGCCAGATCCAGAGAAGATGCAGACAGAGGGAAAAAGAATCAGTGCAGCCAGTCAAAGTACTGTGGAAATCAGAAAAATACACAGAAGTACAATCTAGGATTAAACAAGATCTGGAGGTAAGTATTACTATATAGTATTAGTTATGACTAGTATTAGTATTATTGCATTTTATTAATCTTGACAATGGATGGAATGTTTTTTTTACTCTTAGTCTAACAACCTTTGTAAAATATTGCATGTGTGAAGGATGTAAAAGAAAGGTTGTTTTTTTTCTTGGGAATTGATGAATCCTATGCACATGTACTAGCATATGCATGCGCATACTGTGACATGTACACAGTAAAACAATCTCACACATGTACAAATGCACACACACGCACACACACACACACACACACACAGAGTTATCATAGTCAATAGTAAAAAAAAAAAAAAAAAAAAAGCCTCATTCTTACAGATTTACACATGCACAAATAACCTGTGGTTTCATTTACTTATTTTGCCCCCTTTTGACCATCATTATTTCCTTTACCTATCAACACCCTAACCACAGTGTATAAGCTTAGTCTCTCCACTCCCTCCAGGAAAGACACATTAATAGTTGTTATGGAACTGAAAGGAATATTGTTTGTTATGAGACTGAAAGGAATATTGTTTACTTTTGTCTATCATAACCATATATTCTGTGATTTGTATTTAAGGCGACCTAAATAAGTGATTTCCGTAAATTCTTAGGAAACATCAACAGTAAACACACACACACACACACACACACACACACACACACACACACACACACACACACACACACACACACACACACACACAGAGAAACATGCACAAACTTGGATTGGCAGAGTATTATTACAGTGACTTTTGTAGAACATCTACAACATGTTTTCTTGCCAAGAACACCAGGAATTATGTTCCTGATTCTTTATTGACTATATCATTAGGCACATAAATTGCAATCTTTAAAGAATTTTTTTTTAATTGATACTTATAGAACCTGTCTTCAGTCAGACACCAAACGATCTTAAAAAAAAAAAAGAGAAAAAAAAAGAATTATTATTGATGCTTATGGAGTCTGTCATCAGTCGCTGACCAAACGCTAAACACTGCAGAAAGATGGAGTCTTTGCACAACAGGCATTCTGCCTTGGTGGAGCCAACTGACAGTGCCTTCTGATGGTCATCATTCATTTCCTATGTCATTCTGTTAGGCATGCATATATTAGCATGGATTTTTCTTCATAATTTTGCAAGGGACACCCCTTTTGTTTCTGTGAATTATTTTACATGCTCTAACTAAGTGCATGTTGCACTCTGGACTGTTGTCCGTTCTGAATGACCGGCATCCAGCCAACCACTCAAGCTCTAGATAAATTTGTATTTGTATTTGTATTTCTTTTTATCACAACAGATTTCTCTGTGTAAAATTTGGGCTGCCATCCCAAGGAGAGCGCGTCGCTACACTACAGCACCACCCACTTTTTTGTATTTTTTCCTGCATGCAGTTTTATCTGTTTTTCCTATCGAAGTGGATTTTCCTACAAAATTTTGCCAGGAATAACCCTTTTGTTACCGTGGGTTCTTTTATGTGCGCCAAGTGCATGCTGCACACAGGACCTCTGTTTATCGTCTCATCCAAATGACTAGCGTCCAGACCACCACTCAAGGTCTAGTGGAGGGGGAAGAAAATATTGGCGGCTGAGCCGTGATTTGAACCAGCGCGCTCAAATTCTCTCGCTTCCTAGGCGGACGTGTTACCTCCAGGCCATCACTCCAAATATGATGACTGTAGGATTCTGTCCTGCACCTGTAGATTGTCAGATGATCTCGCTTCCTGGGCAAACACGTTACCACCCGACCGCCTGACTCTATGAAAGACCATTTGTGTTCACAGAATCCTGCAACTCCTCGTCCCTCTTCAGCAACATTCCTCAGAGCCCATTCCAGATCAGGTCCACCGGTGAAACTGGAGTCTCGCCCATGTACACCTGATCCTTCAGAAAAGCTGTCTGTACCTCTGGCCTCTTCAGCTAATGATGTGAGATTCTGTTTAAAAATTGAATTGTCCTTTTTTTTTTTCTTTTTTGTAATGTTGTTTGTAAAACATGTGTGACTGTTTTTCAAGGAATGTCCTCTTTTAAGGAATGTACACCAGTGGTCACTGCAACAATAAATAGCAATAAATGCTGACCATTCTTCTTCTTCTTCTTCTTCTTCTTCTATAGTAATCACAAAGTAGGAATACTTAAAAAAAAAATTTTTTTTATTTAACTGTGTTTGTGTGTGTGTCTGCATGTGTGTGTATCTGTGCATTCGTGTCTGTCTGTCTGTGTCTGTTCCTGTGTATGTGTATGTGGATGTTTATGTGTGCCTGTATTGTGTAATAATCGTACTTGTGTGAGTGTGTTAAAGTGTCTGTGCGTGTGTGTGTGAGTGTGTGTGCTTGTGAGTGTGTGTGCTTGTGCGTTTGTGTGAGTGTGTGTGCATATGTGTGTGTGTGTGTGTATGTGTGTGTGTGTGTGTGTGCATTTGAACACACATGCGTATGTCATAATGCATTATTTGTTTTTTTGCATTGTCTTATTATAGCAACTGGTAGAGACTAAATGCATCATTCATTTTACTTCTTTTAAAATTTTTTTTTTTTTTAATCATTATTATGATTATATATATCTATCATTGTGAACAAGATTCTTGTTTTCATCTCTGTTGTAAACATAGTAGAGCTTTTGTAACACTGGATACATGGCATATATGCATGGGTCTTGCTACGATTGGGTTTTTTTGTTGTTGTTGTTGTTTTATTAGTTTTTGAGAGTCAGGTCAGTGAACAGCTTTTTTCAAAAGTTTAGGTGCTGAGAATACTAACGATAAAAATAATGATGATAATGCAGATTGATGCTCTCATCTCCCACTGGTTCCAGGTAGGGAACTCATGACCTTTACAGTAAAAAGTTAAGATAAACATACATGCATTAACTTGATTAAGCACACCTTAGATGAACAAGTGTATGTGCACACACAAACGTGCAAACACACACACACACACACACACACACACACACACACACACACACACACACACACAACCGGCAGAAGCTGAAGAAGTCATAATACTAGTCAAAGAGATAGCAGGCAGAATGGAAGAGGAGTGTTTTGACTAAAATAATGGCTGTCAGTGTCATCTAGTGGGATTACTTCTTTTTAATTTAACGACAATTTTTTAAGTACCGGGTACTTCTGAACCGCTTTCTCTCTCTCTCTCTCTCTCTCTCTCTCTCTCTCTCTCTGTCTGTCTCTGTGTGTGTGTGTTTCTCTCTCCTATCTTTATCACTCTCAGTTTTTTTCTATTTCTTAGTTTTATTTTGTTGCAAACATAGAAATGGACAGATATTGAATAAGCATATACAGATGCACACTGACACATGAATGCACACACACACACACACACACACACACACACACACACACACACACACACACTCTCATAGACACACACAAACACAGGTACACACATGTGCACAGGCACGCACACACACACACACACACACACACACACACACACACACACACCAAATCTGTGTTGGTCCTAACCTTTGTGTGCAGGTAAAGATGGTTCGCCACAATTTTGACTTCATCAAGATCAACGGACGCAACGCCCGACATGCGACAATGCCACGGGCTGCCAGCGTTACTGCTCTAGATGAGTTGAAGAAGAAGGAGGAAGAAGCCATGACGAACTATACCAAGGGGGATGTTCCTGTCTAGTAAGGCTTTGCTTCCATGAGAAATTTAGGGGCTTTGGGCATGTGTGTGTGCATGTGCATATGCATGCATATGTGCATGTTGTATGTTGTGTGTTTATGCATGTGTGTGTGTAGTTGTCCAAAGTTTTTTTGCACTCTTAGATAAAACTTGACATGCAGAGGCCATACCAAAAAAGTGCAAAGTAACTGTGTGATCTTGTGAGTAAAAACAGAGACTATAGATGGAGGAATGTAGGGTCCTGTAGGGAAAACTCTGCAGATATTTTCAAGCATAGTTCTTTCTAACCCTGCATATATTTTCAAGCATAGTTCTCTCTTGGTGGGGTGTGACTGGAAGCCATACTAAGAGTTCTTCTTATGCCTTCATGTGCTGCAGCTCTCTCACTCTCTACTGTACAGGTGGGTTTTTTTTGTGAATGACCATCTTTACCACATCATGTAGACAGCCATACTCTTGTTTTCAGGTGTGTGCACACTGGATATATTCTGGTTTCCATAACCCATGGAATGCTGACTGAGCCATGGAATCTTAAGTGAGCATATTTTGATCTCCTGCATGCACATGTACACCAGGCCATGTGACCAGGATCCAAATCCAGGACCCACTGATTGAAAGTCTAGTGTTGAACCATTCAGTTGTTGTGCCGGTCATGTGTTAACACTTGATCTTAGTCAGAGGTTTGAGTACCTGTGGGTATAGTCTGTATTATAGCTCCCTACTCAGCAGTTCTTCATAAAACCTTGAGGAACTGGATGACATACAGAATTTTTTAAATATGGAAAGACGGCTGGACCATGTTATGCTACTGTCAGAAAGAATAATGAGTGGCAGTAGTTTGCAGTTTTGTTACTGTACTGATGTAGTTTTTGGGGCGTCAGAGATCATTCATATAACTAGTAGCTTGTAGTTTTGTTTTTAAAGCAGTTTTTGGATGTCATGAAAATGACTGTTATTGGCAGTGGTTTGCAGATTTGTTACTAGATCATTCATATAGTTAGTAGCTTGTAGTTTTGTTACAGAAGCAGTTTATGAATGCCATGAAAATTATTGTTATTAGCAGTAGCTTGTAGTTTTATGACAGAAGCAGTTTGGGGTTGCCATAGATATTTCTAAAATGGTAGCTTGTAGTTTTGTTACATGGGTACTTTTAACCCACTTCTACTGTTTACAACCGTCTCAGACGAAGGACCCTGATTGAGGCCTTAGATAGTTTTGAATTTTTGGAGTGGTACCTAATTTGCATGGTCACATTATAAGCTAAGAATATCTAAACTGACCTTTCCACTCTCCACTGCGACCAGTAAATGCAATGTGTGATGCTGTGCTCGCGAGCAGGAAAGTTATTTTCGTGGTGACTGGTTCATGTGAACAGTGTGTGTCAACAATGGTGTCTGACCCAGTTTTGTCTCAGTCACAAGGCAGACAGCAGTGAGGTGAAGGGGCCCTATCGTGGTTATATACTAATCTGTTTCAAACTCTTTGTGCTTTCCTGGATTCATTTACAGGTCATCAATGTGTGCAAATTTTGAACAAAAGATATGGATACTTTCATCATCTAACTGTATCATTGCATAAGAAGGGAGGAAGTTTTACATTTTGTCCCCAACTAACTCCTTATGTTACTGATCAGTTTGGAAGTTTTCAGTTCATAAATTCTAACAATTGTTTTTTGGCGATTTTGTTTCTTACCCATACAAAAGAGACGTCTGGGGGAAAGTCAGGGGAGCTAACTGGCAGTACTAAGTGAGTTAAAGGAGTCAGGCATTCAAGCCATGATAAATGTAGGTTCGGGTGAATATATATGCAGACACACAAGTTTGGCATGATATCAGTTTTGGGCTGTGTGTTGCAGTCTGAGGAACCGCAAGAAGCAGTGGCGAAAAGACGAGGAGGAGCGGATTGCCAACACACCAGATCCGGCCATGCCCCCCGGTCACCGTGCTTTGCCTGAAAGTGAGCGTCGTGAGACGCTGTCCCTGCTTCAGCAGAGTATGTAGGATCCATGCGTCTTTGTTTGTGGTGGTTGAGTTGGTTAGCTTGAGTCCTGGGCTGGGTTTCATTAGCTGTCTTTGTAGTGCTAAGTTTGCTTTGCATTCCTCAGTCTTTGGAACTAGCATAGAGCTAGTAACATTCTTCACGCTGAGATTGCTCATGTGACCTAACTCTGGTGTGTGTGTGTGTGTGGGTGCCTGCTTGCTTGTGAGTTCATAGTTGTGTTCTTGAAAGTGTTCTTGCCATTTTATGTGTGTTTGTGAGTGTTTGTGTTTGTATGGACGTGTGTTATTAGCCAACAAATTAGCAAATGAATTTGTTTTGGATTTTGTTGTCTCATGCATCAGAATGGTCATGCCTGAGCATGTTTAACATTGTACAAATAATGTACATAGAATGTGAGAATGTGTAAATGTTTTGCAGGCAAGGCAGTGGGATCGTTAACACTTTTAACTTTTCAAGAAAAAATAAGAAAGAAAACAAAAACAATAAAACTTCACTGAACTGTGCTATGTTGTCAATGGTGGTTGCAGAGGAGAAGGAACTGGTGCAGCAGTTGTCGGCCCTGCCCATCGGGAGCGACACTGTGCGTGTCCGCAACTTGCGCAAAGGAGTGGAGAGCAAGCTGGCAGAGGTGGAGGAGGCCATCAAGATCTTTTCCCGGCCCAAAGTGTTTGTCAAAGTGGACCCACAATGATTTTCTTTTCTCATTTTTCGTTTTTTTCAGGGGTAGGGAAAAGGGGATGAGAGGATGAAGGTGGCAGGGATTGGAAAGGGAGGGAGGGGGAGGTTGTTTTTTTTAGGGAGTGGAGGTAGGGGTTTGGGGAGGGAGTGCATGAAGGGATGATGATGAGAACTGAAAATATGAATGAAGAGTGGTATATGGAAGGGAGAGCATGATAAGAAGATGAAAAATGGTCGATGGAGATTGATTTATTATCGGTGTCTACTTGGTAATGCTTATGATTCAGCTTCTAGTTGGTCATGATTATTATCGTTTGGCTTATGCTTAATACTTAAGGCTTACAGAGTGTTCCTGGGAACATCAAATTTGAATTTAGATGGCATGCTGGAGCTTGCAGGATGCAAGCGAGTCTGATGCTCTTCTTTTAGTTATTTCAGGCAGTCATCCAAAGTCTTATCCATGAAGGAAGCTGTACATTCTTCACAGCTTAGCTTCATTTCTCAGTGATCTGTGTGCTTTTGGCAAAATGAAACATAGAAGTGTTGAAATATGGTCATGGGGCCAGTGATTGGTTGGTGCCAGCAACTGGAGCTTTGACCGAACATGCAGAGTGGTTTGATGATGAGAAAAAGACGGCACATTGTTCACTTGCATTGTGTGAGGTACATTGCTGAATGTAATGAGAACTCTTGACTTGTAGATCTGCCTATAATATGATAGTGCTTACCTAGTTTATTTTACATTGATGTTCTCTAAAATCCTGACGTAATACTAACGTGTATAGTGTAGAGACAATCTATGTAAAAAAACCCACTAAAACTTAAAATTGGTGTAATTGGAAGTATTTTCAGAATACTAATGCAAAGAGAATAGGATAAAAAGCTGAAACTTGTGCCGACAGTGGCATACAAAATTCTCATTTGGGCTTGTCCACTTCCCCTTCATTTCTTATTTCCTTTACGAAAAACAACCAAAAACCGTTCATGCCACTGATCTATATTTTTCTTATTTTAGATTTCTTTACTTAGTTTTCATTTCACTTGATACATGGAACAGCTGTATAAGTGATTTTTTTTAGTTGGTTGGGGTATGTTTATGTTTCCAGTTGCTACCAAAGTCTGATATGAATGACAGGGTCTGCAACATGCATACTTTCTCTTTGTCAAATCCCAGCACTGAGCTCTTCCAAGTCTTGCCCTGAAATCAAAATCTTTCCAGAATAGCTTGTCCCTAACCTCCCTTTTTCCATCCATAGTTTCTTTAGCCTTCTGTCTACATGGATTTGTATGTTGTCTTTCATTCCTTTATTTCAAAGTGGACCCTTAGTGATTTTCTTTTCTTTTTCCAGTGGAAGTTAGGTGTTAAAGCATACAGGATTCATACATCAATTATTATTATTATACTTCTTCACTTGTGTTTATGGACGCTGACACAGATAGCATAGGCATATAGGGGTGTTCACATGAAAACTTGGGAGTTCAGAAAATCTCCATCCTTTAGACCTTGAGGCGCTGCCAGGATTTGAACTGTTAACCAGTCTCTCCCCCCTAAAAGAGTTGAGAGGTAAGTTGCGTCAGTAGTTATGTAATGGTAACCATTCTCTTGTGGGTACTGCAGCCCCTAGAATGAGGAAAATGAGAAATAGATGATTTTGATGCCTATTTTTTACAAAGCCTCTTGTGATCTGTTGGAATTACTCGGGGTGAATGGTGTTTTTTGTGCTTTTGTATATATTATTTATGTAACATTCAAATTGTTTGAAATCCAATCATTGGTGTTGGTTGGAAAATTTGTTGACTGAATTTGTGCTAAGTTTTAGCTAAAAAAAAAAGATGTTGTTAATGGATATTTTTGGTGCATTCATGCATGTCGGTGGATGATAAATATTGATGAGAATTTGTACATTTGACTACATTACTACTTTATTGTATATATCAATAATAAAACTTCCGTTTTCTATGTTGCATGCTTCTTTGCAGAATCTGTGTATAATTAGTTGAGGTAATAGTGCTCAACTGGTGTATTTTTGCTGTGATATTCTCTAAAATCTCTCTTTCTCTCTCTCTTGTTCTTTCTCTCTGTTTCTCACACACAAACTCTTCACCACCACCACCTCTCCCCACATACACACACACACTCACACACACACACACACACACACACACACACATTCTTTCTCTCTGTCTCACTCAGACACTCCCTGCTACACAAACACATATGCACACACAAACACACACACACACACAGCCTTGAAAGCAAATCAGATCAAACCAACAAACCAATGCAAAGACCAAATTTTGCTGCATGTGTGACAAATTTGACATATTAATCAAATGACAACCAGCAGCAAACTCTCAGACTTCTACTGGAGAACATCTCTTGAACATAGATCATCGTCAGTTTGAGTGTCAACATGTGACCTAGAAAAGCATTATTATTGTCCATATATAGATAGTTAGACAATACATTCAATTGTGTCTTGACCAAATGATTATATGAACACATTCAGCTGCATCATAATCAAGTGGCCATTTCAAATTATATTCAGTGATGTCCGTTTGAATGGCTTGTCTTCCTTTAGTTATCATCATTGTAATGTAAAAAAAAGATTGAAACTCAATCAGTATTCCAGGCAATCACAGCATCATTTGCTGACCACAGCATAGGGCTATGTCTAAAGTGAATCTTCTTCTCATTCATCTAAAGTGAATAAGGTGCACCTTTACCCTTTTTTTTTTTTTTTTTTTTTTTTTTTTGTCTCTTTAATTTCCAGCTTCCAAATTTTTCATTATGTTGAAAATTTTCATTTTATGAAATTGTAAGCAAAGAGAAAGTCTTCATTAATTTTCAATAAATTCTTTGTAGTCACATCAGGTTTCTGTGTTGACTCCCACTTCAAGTGATCTGGCTAACACTTCAATAAAGGCAACAAAAATGCTGTTGGGTGTCTGTGACTTAAACCAACCACCAGATTGTCCAAACTCAAAACATTTTGAATGCAAACTTAGTGTTTCATCAATGATTGAACTAACCAGACAGCAAACAGCATTCATTTCTAAAAAAAAAAAAAAAAAAAAAAAAAGATGTTGGGGACCTTCACGAATAAAGCTTAACAATGACTTCTATTAAATATGTGATATGTGAAGGCTGTAAATGCATATGTGTCTGCAATGATGAAATAGGCCTGGGGATTTTTTCTGTCTTTCTAAACAATGATTTATCATTTAGAGGATGATGTGAAGGTTAGCAAGACGAAAGTGGAAGAAAGAACAATGTCAGAAAACCAGAGAAGATTCTGTTTGGTTATTGTTTGTAGGTCAAGTACAGCAAACACTTGTGCCTGTATTTATTGTATCTTACTTGTGGAAGTATTTGGCAGCTACACAGCAGTTGGGTGTTGCGGTTATTTTAGAGAAATATGTTGTATTATAGAGACAAACAAACATGTATTGTCAGCAGCACAGTTTTGTTGATGTGATTTTGTTACAGATGTGTTTATGGAGTGAGAAGTAAATTTTGTTCTTTAATTTTGATTTCTTAATCAGAACTTGGTTGTGATCTTACTTTCTGTTTGGTAAATTAAATAAGACAATCAGTTACTCCCACAGAAGTGACTACAGTTTCTCTCTCTCTCTTTCTCTCTGTCTCTCTCTGTCTCTCTCTCTGTCTCTGTCTCTCTCTTGTGTCATTATCGTTAATGTTGTTATTGTTGTCACAAGGACAGATTGGAAGACTGGGCGATGCCTAAAATCTTTATCCTTGAGTAATAAAGTTTTTGAATCTTGAATCCTCTCCTCTGTCTGTCTTTCTGTAACTGTCCTTTTTCTTTTCTTTCTTGCTCACACACACACACACACACACACACACACACACACACACACATTCTCTCTTCCACTCCATCTCTCTCTGTACATATCCATATAACACACACTCTCTCTCTCTCTGTCTGTCTCTGTCTGTCTCTCTCTCTTCTCCTCTGTCTGTCTGTGACTGTCCTTTTTCTTTTCTTTCTTGCTTACACACACATATACACATTTTCTCTCTCTCTTCCACTCCCTCTCTCTCTTTGTACATATCTATAACTCTCTCTCTCTCTCTCACTCTCCCTCTGTTTCTCTCTCTCTCTCTTTGCACCACCCCATGCCTCCCCACACACCCCCAACTCCTCATTACATGCACACTGACATTTTTTGCAGGTATTGAGACATTGCACCATTTTATTTATTTAATTTTTTTTTTATTAACAACACATTTATTTATTTATTTATTTTACATTTTATTATTTGTTTACATATTTGTTTGTTTACTTGTTTCTTTTATTGTTTATTCTATAACCAGTTTATACTGAAATCACCCATGTTCATACTGTTTTTCTGTGCATAGATGACTGACATTGTTATTTGTTATTCGTCTCCACTGAACTTGATAGGTTTGTGCAGCTTGTATTTGTGGCATTTGTGAAGGGTTGTGTATCATGCAGTAAGACATTTCAACCAGTAGTTTTGGTTTTGTATTGTATATACTTACAGTATGTCATGTGCCTCTGTTAGAGAAAATAAATACTGATTATTGTTTGAAAACACAAGATTGACTTCCTTTGGATGTTCTGTCTGTCCATTGCCCGCGCCACATTTACACACACATGTCTGTGCCCGTGGACACACACTCTGCCTCTCTGCGTCTCTCTCTGTCTCTCTCCTTCTTATTCCCCCTTTCATTCCCTTCATGTGCGTGTGTGTGTTTCACAGAGAGAGAGGGAGAATTCAATGCGTGAAAGGTCCAGCTGAAGTGCATGTAAAGGGAGGGTATCGGGAAAAAATGCAAGTCACTACATTGGTTTGCTCCCTTCAGCTGAAAAGGGGGGGGGGGGGGGGGGGGGCAGAGGGAGTGTTATCGGCATCTCCAAAATAAACTGTCATACACACTGAAACACATATTCACGCAAACACACCTTTCCACGCACACACAAGCACACGTTCGCCCTGAGAAGATTTTCTTTGCCTGCTTTTTTTTCCCTCTTGCACCTTTTTTCACATCTCTTTCCTGTTTAGTTTGTTTTGGGTCCCCCCCCCCCCTCCCCAGTTCTCTACGAGCTACAATAAACGTGTTTCTGTGCTTTCTTATCACGAACATTTGAATCTGCACTTTAATGTAAGTTGAATGTGATGACCTGGTGTGTGTGTCTGTGTCTGTGTACAGGTGACGATGGTGCCTTTTTTATCTTTATTTTTTTTTCTTTTTTTTTTTCTTCTTTTTTTTTTTTTTTTTTTTTTTTTTTTACAATAAACTGAATATGTTCCTCTTTGCTATTACGTCTGCACTTGATATGACTTGATACAGGCGAGGGCTAACCCAGATTTACTGACGTGCTTTCTTTTTCTTTTCTCTTTTTTTCTCTTTTCTTTTTCTTTCTTTCGTTCTTTCTTTCATTTTTTTTTTCATTTCTTTTTTGTATAAGAAGCCCAAATTTAGTGAAACATTATAACTAGTATGTTCTTAGATGCTCTTCTACGAAAGGTTCATATCTTCCGAGTGCCAGTGATTACGTTTTAAGACACCCGAAAACGGAGTATGAATGCCTACATGGCGGGGGTAAAAACGGACATACACCTCGCATCCGCGGACACGGCCGCTTAATTCGTACTAAACACGAACCTCCAAATGAGGTGTACAAACGGCAGGTGAAGCAAAAATCAACACAGATCATAAGCAATAACAGCGACACACAGAGATACACACACACACACACACACACACACACACAGATAAGAAATCTTGCCATACACATGCAGCTATACACCCCCTCCCCCCAAATTCAGTCTGCGCTCTTCCTCCCGGCGATCGATGAAGTGATGGGCCATGGGAAAGTGATAGTGATAGTGTGCCCATGGGTGTGGGAACAGAACGATGGAAAGGCCTGGATGCCGGCGGCGGCATAGCGGTCTGGAACTCTGCAGATGTGGTGGGTATAAAGGGGGAATAGAGAGACTGTGACCTGGGAGGGTGGGGGGAGGAGCAAGGAGAGGCTTTGTCCGCCCATTCCTTCCTTCCTTCCTTCCGCGATATTCACGGAGCATCATCGATCTTGTCATCTATTTTGGAAGTGGTGCGGCGCGCCGGCACTCCACTAAACGGACGTGGCACCCAAGCACACGTGACACGCATGCACGAAGCACGTATCACGCGCGCGCGCGCATGCCTGTAGTACACACACAAACGCACGCACGCACTCGCACATCTTCAGTTCGCACACGTGCGTGTATACACATATATGTGCGTACACACACGCACACACACACACACACACACACACACACACACACATACACACATACACACACACTACATACTTATACACACGTAAACAGATGAACGCATGCATTTTCATCCATGATACCCACAGATCATCGAACTTGAGCACAACTGACGGGGAAGAAACAAACGTTTGGGAAGGAAGCACTTCAGATTGAGAGAGAGAGAGAGAGAGAGAGAGAGAGAGAGAGTGGTGGGTGAGAGGGGTGGGGGGCCGCGTAGAGACAGACTGAAGATAAATCAAAAGAAATAGCGAACGGGGTGGCGGGGAGGGTTTCCTCTGGTTCAACTTCCCAAGGTATAAGGTGCAACAACTTTCCAGAACTTTTAGCTCAGATAACTGAGTTGGTGTTAGGAATGAATTTTTCTGTTCTGCATGTGAGGAACGTACTTTTTTGCGATTTCTTTTTTCTTTTCTTTTTCTTGTTACTTTCTTTACCTTGTTACTTTTTTCTCTTTTTTTTCTTTCTTTTTCTTGTTACTTTCTTTTTTCCCCCTTTCTTTAACCCCTTTCTTTTCCTTCTTACTTTTTCTTTTTTTTTTTAATAGATGTGATGGTGGGTTCCTCGGTTCCAAGAAGCACTGAGAAGGAGGAGGTCCGTGGTGGCAAGCCCTCTGGTGGCTGTGCAGGTTGATTCTTGAGCGACACACCCTGGCACACAGAGGGCATGCAAGGAAATCCGAGGGAAGAAGTGTTCTGGGCAGCCGATCTCTTCCTCTGTCTGCGCTTTTCCTCTGCTAGCCGATAACTGAATTGCAGCTTCGAAGGTCTTAGCGCCTCGCTTGATTGTTGATCTCCATCTCTGTCTCTGGCGATGCTTTCCCAGCCCTTTTTCTGGAATACCAACTGCTTTGAATTGGCGCTTCGACTGGTCTTTGAACCGTTTCTTGTGGGACTCCTCTGTCACGTTTGCCCGCAACGCTGTAGAAGACGGCACTGGGCATTAGTGTATCCTCCATGCATGGTAGATGTCCCGCCTGTTGAAATTGTTCTGTCAGTAGCTGCAGACCAGACTAGCCAGACTATTTTGTCTTCGAGGTTACCCCCTTTACGGTGCCATTCTGAATGACATACAAAATTATAGAGATCTGGCTTTGCAACCTGGACGCCAGATGTCCTTGTGACGTTTAAAAGACTGAACACTTCTGAAACTGGTATTTGTAATGGTGATAGACTGACGCGAAAGTAAAGTTGAGAGAGAGAGAGAGAGAGAGAGAGAGAGAGAGAGAGACGTAGACGTTTTATTCATATAGGCCATAGCCCCTTAGAAGGGGGTACACATGGAATTGACATAAAGTCGCATATTAATACAATGAAAAATTACATTACATAGGCACTGCGTTGTTTAAAAGCTCTATGCAAATATAAAGCAAAATGTTGTACAATAGTTGTGTGTGTGTGTGTGTGTGTGTGTGTGTGTGAGAGAGAGAGAGAGAGAGAGAGAGAGAGAGAGAGAGAGAGAGAGAAGGACAGTGCCCAGAGGGGTCTTAAACCAGGGAGATGATGACGCGAAACAGTGGAGAAGGAAACACGTGGTATATCTTCAGAAACAAGAAGCAAACAGCTGTCCGTCAGCTCCAGATCTGGTGTTCACCTGCTCGTACAAACTAGGCTCCACTTTCAAAAGCTCGAAATATCTGCGGGAATGCCTTGCATACAGACGCTGGGTATCAGTTTCTGACCTTTCTGACCTGTCTTTCCAACTTGGACGCCAGATGTTATCCGTCGTGACGTATTAAAAGACTGAACGCTTCTGAAACGCTGGCATTTGTAACGGTGATAGACTTACGTGAAAGTAAACTTATGTTCCTGTCTGTTAGAACTAAAGAAAATAGGTAGTGCACTGCACTATCGATAAGAACGCGAGTGTTTAAAACCTTAAATTCTTAAGTGGAGTTCGTAAGTCGATCGATTTGCACGTATGCACCTTTAGTGACGGTTCAGATGATATAAAAAAAAAAATAAAAAAATAATCGCAGAAACAGAACAACAGTGCTCAAAGCAGTCCACCCACAGGCCAGCGTAACCCCCCCACCCCCCACCCCTCCTTCTCTCCCTCTCTCTCTCTCTCTCGCTCTCTTCCCTCTTAACACCCCCACTCCCTCTCTTTCCCACCCTCGCGCACATCCTAATTCCATCATCCATTTCTTTCTCATTTCCACAAATGATGTATCTTTCCAACACAAACACCACACTTTATCACACAAGAAAAGAAGCCAAGAAACACCACGGGTGGTCAATGACGTCAATGTGACGACACCGACCGGAAAGACCTTCAAGACCAAAGAGCGATGAGCATCCAGGAAAAACCATGCACTCCGATACTTCCTCCAACAATAAGAGTGACACTATCTATTTTGGGCGCCGGATCGTAGGAAATTACTTCGTCCAGAAAGAGAGATAGAGAGAGGGAGGACATGCTCAGGTCTTTTACGTAAATCCGGTCAGGTCTGAGGTTAGCATAAACTATAGTCATCGGAGCAAGGTGGTCGTATTATATTTAATTCGTGAAACAGCTGTTATGGAGTCCTTGCGTGGTTTAGCTGGACAGGGAGCGAGTAGTTGTGTGAGCTTCCAGAGTTGTCTCGGAGTCATGTCACGCATAAGGCGTTGAAATAGGAAGCAGGGTTTTGTTGTTGTTTTTTCTTGTGTGGTTGGATTTAATGTCTGTGGGGATTGGTTATCTGATGCGTCTTCTCTCTTGTCTCTATCGGTGTGTCTGTTTCTGTCTTTGTTTGTCACGTAGCCCTGTCTCTGTCTCTGTCGGACTCTCTCTGTCTCAAAATGCACCCCTTTCAATACAGCTCCAGCGCAGAGAAAAGATTTATTCGGTATACCGTTGACAGAAAATGAAGATATGATACTTTCACTTGCAAAATATGTATCTGAGGTAATGAATACACGGAAAACGTCCATCATCGGTCCAAATACTTATTTAATCAATTAAAAATTAGTATGGGTTTTATGAGGAAAAGGCATAGATAAAAAGGAAGGGCTACATTTGGACGGTCAATCTCGACATTGTAATTATATGATGTGCTCGTATTGATATGATGGGTTTTGATGTTCAGGCATAAATAATTATTTCGTGATCTATAAGTTCTTCAGTATGTGTTTGTATTGATATGATGTTTGTCGATGTTACATGCGTAAATATTCATGATATGATATATATGTACTTTTTTTCTGTGTACTGTCCAAACCTTGGAGACGAACGACTGTAAAAAAAGGCACATTACCCCCCTGTCACATGTACTTTAAGCTAATGACAATCAAAGTGTCAAAGTGTTGCAAGTCTCTTATTAGTTTATGTTGTTTCAATCCTATTTTTTTCCTTTCTGTTCCATTTTATCTGTTCTGCACCATTTTGTTCTGATTAGTACCTACTATGTCACCAGAGCTTTACAGCTAATGACATGAAACACTTCAGTGTTCAGTTCTCTCTGTCTCAGTCTGACTCTGTCTCTGTCTCTGTCTCTCTCTCTCCCACTATGGGACTCCACAAGTGCGAACACCATGAAGCCATTACAGAATCTTTTTTTTTTTCTCCTCTGTTATGTACATCTACTAACACCATGCTTTCATTTTGTTTAGTACTGTGTAGTGTAGACCCTATTCAGGGCGGGGACTGGATGAAAAAAGCACACCAGTGCTTATCTATTATCCTCGAAATACAGAATTTATCTTGTCTTGTCTCCTCTCTCTCTCTCTCTCTCTCTCTCTCTCTCTCTCTCTCTCTCTCTCTTACCATGTGCCTGTCTCTCTGTGGGTATTTTCCCTTCTCTTTATGTCTACCTGACCTCACCCCACCACCTCTCTCACTGTCTGTATGTCTCTGTCTCTGTATCTCTGTCTATCTGTCTGTCTCTGTGTCTCTCTCGTCTCAATCTCCCTCTCTCTCTCTCTCTAGTTTGCTAAAAGCCCAAATGTCTTTAGATTTAGAGTATTGATTTATCTTGAGATTAATGCTGATATTGTTCGAAACTTGTGTCTGCATCTTTGTAAAGCGTTTAAAATGAGAT
>NC_134893.1:36197582-36230082 GCF_041734735.1 Babylonia areolata | reverse complement strand
CACACCCTCTCACACCCCTACTCCCCGGCCCCCCAAACCCCAGCTCTCTCTTCAGGATCAGGATCAGGATTTGGGGGCGTTGTTTTATACAACTTAGCCGTATTTGGCTTTTTATGCCCCTTCAGATTTACTCCTTTACATTGTTGGTCAGGTCGTTGACTAGCTCAGTCATTTTATCCATCAAAGTCATATTTCGTTTTTGTCAATAACTCGTGTTTATCTATGAGGTTCTTAAAAGTATTTATACTAGGTGCACGTTTGATATTGTTTGTTAATTTGTTCCAATAATTTGTTACGCTGTTACTAAAGGTAAACTTTCTGAGCCCCCTCTCTCTCATCACACCCACGCACACGCACACAAGTAATGGTAGGTGGTGGAAGAGATCATAGTCAATCTTATTTAATTGATTCCAGTTGTCATGGGTTGGTTAGCTTTCACCCAGATCCCTTCCGCTAATCTTACATTCGTTTTGTGTGTGTGTGTGTGTGTGTGTGTGTGTGTGTGTGTTTTTTGTTTGTTTGTTTGTTGTTGTTTTTTTGGGGGGGGTTGTTGTTGTTGTTTTTGTTGGGGGGGGGGGGGGGGGTTGATGAAAAAAAAATGATGGTAACTGGTCAGTGTCCAATCATGATTATCTTTTTATTTGAAATATCTGAATCCATTGTATAGTATCCCATTGGTATTTTCCCCTTACCACGAATGGTGCGTAGTTTGACAGTACGAGGTGTGTATTTGTCTCCCCCGTCACTCGCTTGGTTTTAAGTGGAATGTTTATCTCCATGACAACCGATTTTTTTTTCTTTTTACTGTGTTTCACAACTTACTTCTTTCCCCGCATTATCATCATTCTTTCGGTCTGTTCATACCGTTTGTACTGGAACATAAATCATCATAAACACACGTAGACTGCGTCAGTCATACTTGCTGGGTCTTTGCAAAGTGCATCTTTCACCTGTGCTCTATTCTAGTCTTTATTTTTTGTTAGTTACTGAAAAGAAACACACACACACACACACACACACACACACACACACACACACACACACACACACACACACACACACACACAGAGACAGAGAACACGCGCGCGCGTATGCATCAAATGTCGTTACCGCAGCATCCTTTTGTAAAACCGATTAAGTAATGATCAACCACATTATCTGCATCACGGCCAGGTCTATACCTCTTCGCTCCACGCAGACACACGTGCAACTGGACTCAGCAATGAAAACTCGCGACTCGACAGTTCTGAATTCAACATGCAAGCTTCCGTGGTTATGATCTATCTATCTATCTTAATATATATATATATATGTATGTATGTATGTATGTAAGTGGTAGAAAATAGAAAATCGTACTCGAATGTTTCAATGTCAATGTGTGTGTGTGTGTGTGTGTGTGTGTGTGTGTGTTCAAGTTGATGGTGGTGGTAACAATGGACACTGAGAATGAAAAGCAGCAATTCCAGTGGAAAACGCCCGTACATTAGCGCTGCTTCCGTCGTTTTTGTTATGTCGCTCGAGTGAGAGAGTCTCCCCCAGTCTATGTTTGGCTACACTTCTCTCTGAATACACTGCATAAGCATTGGATGTGGTTTCGATCTGAGAATAGGCCTTACACTGAGAAAGGTGGGATGGTTTTTTTCTTTCTTGTCTAGCAGTTTGTCAGCATTTTTAAATCCTCTACCCCCATACCTCACCCACCCCGGCCCAACTCACCGTTTCTTTTATCACCAGTTCACAGCTGTCTCAGAAGAAAGTGCCTTCGTTCAGCACAATCTGAATGTTCAGGTGCACACAAACAGACATCCAGACCTGTATAGACACAGACAGACAGACAGACACACAGGCACGTGCACGCACATAAACATACAGACACAGACAGACACACACACACACACACATCAACCTACTCACATCCCTCTCCTCCGTCCCCGACCCAAGTCCCCTTTCCTTAACCTTACCCCACCCCCACCCCCACTACCCCTCTTTCCCCCCCCACCTAACCCGCCAACCCCCCCCCCCCCCCCCCACCCCCACCCCCCCAAAAAAAACACAACAAACTACCACAACATCACCCAGAAACAGACAGATCGAAGTGAAGGAATACCCCACCCATACCACCCCCCAGCCCTCAACACACACACACATGGCCGAAGGCAGCAACAAGGGCGCACATCACATCACATCAGCAGCAGCGCCAAAGCAGTAGCAGGGCCGTGCTCCGCTGCTGAGGACGGGAAGGAGGGGCGTGAGAGAGGGGTTTGTGTGTGTGGGGAGGGGGGGGGGAGTGAGGAGGGGGGTTTGGAGGAGAAGGGGGGAAAGAGGAATGAGGTAGGTAAAGGAGAGGTGGGTCTACGGGAGGAGGATGGGATAGGGAGAAGGTTGTGAAGGTAGGGAGAAGGGGGAGGGGAGGGGAGGTGGGGGGTAGGGGTGTGCCGCCGACAGGGAGAAATCGAAATTGACATTCAGGGGGGAGGGTAGAGCATTCGCCGCAAGGATCGACCAAAGAGAGGTGGTGGGAGAGAGGGACGGGGAGGGAGGGAGATTGGGAGACCATGGGAGGGGAAGGAAAAGGCAGCAGAAAGAGGGAGAAGGGAGGAGGAGGGCTGGAGGAGGAAGGGAGGAGGGCAAAGGAAGAATTTTCGCTGTGGGTATGGGCAAGAGACCTGGGCCAGGAGGCGGGCACTATCAGTGATTGAGGAAGAGGTATATATCGACAAGACACCCTTGGCTGCCGAACAGGAGGAGACAGAGGAGGAGGAGGAGGAGGCACAGGAGGGGGCATTTACAAAGACAAAATGTTGAAAGGTTCGCGGAGGGGGTGGAACGCCTGTTGGTGGTTTAGGTTTCGGTGCCGCAGTTGAAGGGTGAGGATGATTTTGTGTGTGTGTGTGTGTGTTTGTTTTCTTCTTCTTCCTCTTCTTCTGTGTGTAAATCGAAGACTCTCCAGGCGTCTCTTGTCGAGTCAGCTTGTAACAACGAACGTAACGCTTCAGTGGTGGTGCCACCCGGCCATCAGTGTGGCGGAGGATTGTTGCATGCATGTACTGATGCATATGTGCGTGATTTTCTTTTTTTTCTTTCTTTTTTTTTTTTTTTTTAAAGCGTGGGGGTCAGTCAGCTTGCTCCATCAATTCAAATGTATCGTGTCTCTGCTCTGCAGATTAGGAGCTGAGGGGAGTTGTGTTGTTTTGCTTCGGGGGTGGGGGTGGGAGTGGGTGGGGTGGGCAGAGCGGAGGAGGGAGGGGGTACTTTTAGATGTTGCAACAGGTGAATGTTGATGTGGGTTTTTTTCTTCTTTTGTGTGTGTGTGTGTGTGTGTGTGTGTGTGTGTGTGTGTGTGTGTGTGTGTGTGTGTGTTTTGTTCCTTTGGTGCTGTTATTGTTGTTGTTATTGTATGTGGTGGTGGTGGCGGTGGTGGTTGTGAGTTGCTGTGGGTTGATATTGTTTTTTGTTGTTGTTGTTGTTTTTTGGGGGTTTTGTCAGTGCTTATCTCTGTTTGTTGTTGCTGTGTATGTGTCTGTCTTAGTGTCCGTTTTATGTGCCTGTCTCTACGCATTTTCTGTCTGCGTGCCCTCTCTCTCTCTCTCTCTCTCTCTCTCTCTCTCACTCACTCACTCACTCTCTCCCTGTGTGTGTGTGTGTGTGTGTGTGTGTGTGTGTGTGTGTGTGTGTGTGTGTGTGTGTGTGTGTGAGTGATGAAGGAGAGAAGATCGTGAACACTTTTTGATAAATTGCACAGAGGACACGCACGCGGATGCCTATATTTATTGTCTGTGCGTGCCAGTGTTATCACCGTGGTGCATGATTCCCATATGTCTGTGTGCGTGGATGCACGTTGGTATATGCGTGCGTGCGATTCAGGGATGTAACACGTTACATTTTTGGAGAAAAATACTGCCCTATATAGTGACTACCCATATTCCCATCACCACCACCACCACCACTACCACATTTATTACTGTGACGACAACAACATCAGTTTGCTAACAGCAACAGCATCAGAAATGTGAAAGATGCAAAAAGACAATCTGCTGTGACATGAGCTTGGCTGTAAATGCACACATAGTATAACTGCATTAATGGAGATATATTGTATTGTACTGCATTTGGCTTACATTGTAATGTATTGCATTGCATTGTATTGCTTCGCGTTGTACTATATTGTGTTGTATTGTATTGCTTTGTATTGTATTGTGTTGTATTGTACTGATGATGATGATGATGATGATGACGACGAAGATATGGATAAATTATATAGCACCTTTCCTCAGTCAGAGGAGACAAAACTCTAAGCGCTTTACAAACACGGAGTCATTTGCACAACAGACTGTCTGTCTACCTGGGTCAGTAGTAGAACCAACTGACGGATGCCATTTAGGCGCTCGTCATTCGTTTCCTGTGTCATTCAGTCAGGTTTCAGTCACGCACACATCCAAGGCTGGCGAAATTTGTTCACGAATGTTTCTCTTCTTATTATGCTCATGCTTATGTTTCATTGTGTCTTTTCAACTGTAAGGTTTCAGGACAATAAAAAGTATTCTATTCTATTCTATTCTATTCTATTCATACACACACAAACAGACACTGATAGCAAGCACATCACTGCTGCAGCAGGATTGTCTGGAAGGCAGACGGGGGGAGGTGGTAGGGTAGGGAGGGAGGGTGGGGGCGTCCACACATAAATCACAGGGCATTATAGAGTCTGCCTGTCAACGCCGGCTGCTTTCAGGATGTCGTGTCACGATGCCTCGCTCACACTGTGTTGCGACCAGCTTCCTTGATTCTGGAGAGAGAGAGAGAGAGAGAGAGTGTGTGTGTGTGTCTGTGAGTGTGTCTGCATCTGTGTATGTGTGTCTGTGTCTGTATCTGTGTCTGTGTGTGTATAGTTTCAGTTTCAAGGAGGTGACAAAGCTTGTGGACTTTTCCATATACGCTTCACCACACCTGCGTTACAAAAAAAAAAAAAAAAGATAAAAAAAGATAAAAAGGTAGATGACTGACCTGCTTATATATAAACCCCAACGCGCTGGTCGACAGGGCCTTAAGAGTCTGCTCGAGGTTGGTGTAAAACATTGACGTGGAACGAAATAAAGTGATTTCACTAAATAAACAAATAAGTAAATACATAAGAATAATATGATAAAAGGTATTTGAATCCGTGTGACAGCATGGATGGAGCTACTGATGTTATACTATCGTATATATCTTTTAGTGAAGACATAATAATTTCCCCCCAAACAACTATCAGGATTCAGGTGTTTTTTTTCTAACAACAAACCTTGGGTATCAAAAGCTCTTAAGAAAATACGTAATAAAAAGAACATAGCTTTCCAGAGCGGCGATGGAAGTCAACGCAAAGAAAGAGACAAAAGAAATATATGAATCAAAGAAACTGTACAAAGAAAAAAATGAACGTCGATTTCAAAGCGGCAATATGGCAGCTGCACGGAAGGGGCTATAACTACCAGTCTTCTGAACAAGGCCACTCTCTACGCCATCTGTGTTTTTTGATGAACAGAAATATTTTTTCAGAAAAAAATAAATGACTTCTATCGTCGCTTTGAGCGAAATGTCGTTGTCCTAACAATGAACTGCAAAATAATAACTGCCCTTGTTAATTAAAGAAGTTGTTTTAAAAGATGAATTTGTTTCCAGCAGGCAGCAGGGCCTGATGGGATCAGTGGACGGCTTCTGAAGACATGTGCCGGTCAGGCATCTGCTTGGCAGATGTGGTGTAGCGTATATGGATATGTCCGAACGCAGTGACGCCTCCTTGAGCTACTGAAACTGATACTGAAACTGTGCCTCACAGTTGTGTGCTGTGTTCAGTGGCCTGTACACATGGTCTGTGAAGGATTGTCGTGTTACTAATTATTTGTGGAAGCATTCAGTGATCAGCCCAGTCCCAAACAACAAAAATCCTGTTTCTCTAAATGACTACCGTCCTATAGCCCAGACTCCCATTATCATGACATGTCTGGAACGTATCATCATGAAACACATTTTAACACGCACAACATCCTACCATGATCAATACCAGTTTGCATACAGGTCCAGTCGTAGTACTAATGATGCCACACTTACCCTCTTGCACACACTCAACAAATTCATTTGTTTGCATTTTATTTATTGATATTTCTCCTCCGCATTTGACACAACTAGCCCTGATAGTCGGGATAGTAGTTGCCTCCTCTGCTGTTTTGATGGTCATAGTGGGACACGACTGACAATTTATTATCCATGCATTGCAAAACACACGAAAAGCTTTGCTTAAACAGGTTCAAGAATGTAGGATGCTTAGATAGGATATCTGTACGTTTCGTTTAAGTGAGTGTGAGTGTACATTACATTCAAGAAGACCCAGATCTAGAGATATTGTGAATGAGAGTCCAGTTTAAACTAAGTCAATACATCCGGTGTAAGAAAAAGAAAAAGCCACGACCACTTGGTGAGGGATGGAGGTGAGATGTTTGAGACATCACCAAGGATAGTCATGCTTGTATAAGTCATGCAGTTAACATGGCTTGTTAAGACATCCTGGAAGATAACATGCTGGTTTAAGACATCACTAAAGTATAACATGGCTTGTTTATAGACATCACCTAGGACAGTATAACATGGCTTGTTTAAGACATCACCTAGGACAGTATAACATGGCTTGTTTAAGACATCACCTAGACCATGGCTGTTTAAGACCACTATCGTTAACATGGCTTGTTTAAGACATCATCAAGGACAGTATAATATGGCTTGTTTAAGACATCACCAAAGACAGTATAACATGACTTGTTTAAGACATCACCAAGGGTAGTATAGCATAGCTTGTTTAAGACATCACCTAGGACAGTATAACATGGCTTGTTTAAGACATCACCAAGGACAGTATAACATGGCTTGTTTAAGACATCACCTAGGACAGTATAACATGGCTTGTTTAAGACATCACCTAGGACAGTATAACATGGCTTGTTTAAGACATCACCAAGGTCAGTATAACATGGCTTGTTTAAGACATCACCAAGGTCAGTATAACATGGCTTGTTTAAGACATCAACTAGGACAGTATAACATGGCTTGTTTAAGACATCACCTAGGACAGTATAACATGGCTTGTTTAAGACATCACCTAGGACAGTATAACATGGCTTGTTTAAGACATCACCCAAGACAGTATAACATGGCTTGTTTAAGACATCACCAAGGTCAGTATAACATGGCTTGTTTAAGACATCACCTAGGACAGTATAACATGGCTTCTTTAAGACATCACCTAGGACAGTATAGCATAGCTTGTTTAAGACATCACCAAGGATATTATAACATGGCTTGTTTAAGACATCAACAAGGTCAATATAACATGGCTTGTTTAAGACATCACCTAGGACAGTATAACATGGCTTGTTTAAGACATCACCAAGGTCAGTATAATATGGCTTGTTTAAGACATCACCTAGGACAGTATAACATGGCTTGTTTAAAACATCACCTAGGACAGTATAACATGGCTTGTTTAAGACATCACCTAGGACAGTATAACATGGCTTGTTTAAGACATCACCAAGGTCAGTATAACATGGCTTGTTTAAGACATCACCAAGGTCAGTATAACATGGCTTGTTTAAGACATCAACTAGGACAGTATAACATGGCTTGTTTAAGACATCACCTAGGACAGTATAACATGGCTTGTTTAAGACATCACCTAGGACAGTATAACATGGCTTGTTTAAGACATCACCCAAGACAGTATAACATGGCTTGTTTAAGACATCACCAAGGTCAGTATAACATGGCTTGTTTAAGACATCACCTAGGACAGTATAACATGGCTTGTTTAAGACATCACCTAGGACAGTATAGCATAGCTTGTTTAAGACATCACCAAGGATATTATAACATGGCTTGTTTAAGACATCAACAAGGTCAATATAACATGGCTTGTTTAAGACATCACCTAGGACAGTATAACATGGCTTGTTTAAGACATCACCAAGGTCAGTATAATATGGCTTGTTTAAGACATCACCTAGGACAGTATAACATGGCTTGTTTAAAACATCACCTAGGACAGTATAACATGGCTTGTTTAAGACATCACCAAGGTCAGTATAACATGGCTTGTTTAAGACATCACCAAGGTCAGTATAACATGGCTTGTTTAAGACATCAACTAGGACAGTATAACATGGCTTGTTTAAGACATCACCTAGGACAGTATAACATGGCTTGTTTAAGACATCACCTAGGACAGTATAACATGGCTTGTTTAAGACATCACCAAGGTCAGTATAACATGGCTTGTTTAAGACATCACCAAGGTCAGTATAACATGGCTTGTTTAAGACATCAACTAGGACAGTATAACATGGCTTGTTTAAGACATCACCTAGGACAGTATAACATGGCTTGTTTAAGACATCACCTAGGACAGTATAACATGGCTTGTTTAAGACATCAACTAGGACAGTATAACATGGCTTGTTTAAGACATCACCTAGGACAGTATAACATGGCTTGTTTAAGACATCACCCAAGACAGTATAACATGGCTTGTTTAAGACATCACCAAGGTCAGTATAACATGGCATGTTTAAGACATCACCCAAAACAGTATAACATGGCTTGTTTAAGACATCACCTAGGACAGTATAATATGGCTTGTTTAAGACATCACCAAGGTTAGTGTAACATGGCTTGTTTAAGACATCACCGAGGTCAGTGTAACATGGCTTGTTTAAGACATCACCAAGGTCAGTGTAACATGGCTTGTTTAAGACATCACCAAGGATAGTATAACATGGCATGTTTAAGACATCACCAAGGATAGTATAACATAGCTTGTTTAAGACATCACCAAGGATAGTATAACATGGCTTGTTTAAGACATCACCAAGGTCAGTATAACATGGCTTGTTTAAGACATCACCTAGGACAGTATAACATGGCTTGTTTAAGACATCACCTAGGACAGTATAACATGGCTTGTTTAAGACATCACCAAGGTCAGTATAACATGGCTTGTTTAAGACATCACCAAGGTCAGTATAACATGGCTTGTTTAAGACATCAACTAGGACAGTATAACATGGCTTGTTTAAGACATCACCTAGGACAGTATAACATGGCTTGTTTAAGACATCACCTAGGACAGTATAACATGGCTTGTTTAAGACATCACCCAAGACAGTATAACATGGCTTGTTTAAGACATCACCAAGGTCAGTATAACATGGCTTGTTTAAGACATCACCTAGGACAGTATAACATGGCTTCTTTAAGACATCACCTAGGACAGTATAGCATAGCTTGTTTAAGACATCACCAAGGATATTATAACATGGCTTGTTTAAGACATCAACAAGGTCAATATAACATGGCTTGTTTAAGACATCACCTAGGACAGTATAACATGGCTTGTTTAAGACATCACCAAGGTCAGTATAATATGGCTTGTTTAAGACATCACCTAGGACAGTATAACATGGCTTGTTTAAAACATCACCTAGGACAGTATAACATGGCTTGTTTAAGACATCACCTAGGACAGTATAACATGGCTTGTTTAAGACATCACCAAGGTCAGTATAACATGGCTTGTTTAAGACATCACCAAGGTCAGTATAACATGGCTTGTTTAAGACATCAACTAGGACAGTATAACATGGCTTGTTTAAGACATCACCTAGGACAGTATAACATGGCTTGTTTAAGACATCACCTAGGACAGTATAACATGGCTTGTTTAAGACATCACCCAAGACAGTATAACATGGCTTGTTTAAGACATCACCAAGGTCAGTATAACATGGCTTGTTTAAGACATCACCTAGGACAGTATAACATGGCTTGTTTAAGACATCACCTAGGACAGTATAGCATAGCTTGTTTAAGACATCACCAAGGATATTATAACATGGCTTGTTTAAGACATCAACAAGGTCAATATAACATGGCTTGTTTAAGACATCACCTAGGACAGTATAACATGGCTTGTTTAAGACATCACCAAGGTCAGTATAATATGGCTTGTTTAAGACATCACCTAGGACAGTATAACATGGCTTGTTTAAAACATCACCTAGGACAGTATAACATGGCTTGTTTAAGACATCACCAAGGTCAGTATAACATGGCTTGTTTAAGACATCACCAAGGTCAGTATAACATGGCTTGTTTAAGACATCAACTAGGACAGTATAACATGGCTTGTTTAAGACATCACCTAGGACAGTATAACATGGCTTGTTTAAGACATCACCTAGGACAGTATAACATGGCTTGTTTAAGACATCACCAAGGTCAGTATAACATGGCTTGTTTAAGACATCACCAAGGTCAGTATAACATGGCTTGTTTAAGACATCAACTAGGACAGTATAACATGGCTTGTTTAAGACATCACCTAGGACAGTATAACATGGCTTGTTTAAGACATCACCTAGGACAGTATAACATGGCTTGTTTAAGACATCACCCAAGACAGTATAACATGGCTTGTTTAAGACATCACCAAGGTCAGTATAACATGGCTTGTTTAAGACATCACCTAGGACAGTATAACATGGCTTCTTTAAGACATCACCTAGGACAGTATAGCATAGCTTGTTTAAGACATCACCAAGGATATTATAACATGGCTTGTTTAAGACATCAACAAGGTCAATATAACATGGCTTGTTTAAGACATCACCTAGGACAGTATAACATGGCTTGTTTAAGACATCACCAAGGTCAGTATAATATGGCTTAAGACATCACCTAGGACAGTATAACATGGCTTGTTTAAAACATCACCTAGGACAGTATAACATGGCTTGTTTAAGACATCACCTAGGACAGTATAACATGGCTTGTTTAAGACATCACCAAGGGTCAGTATAACATGGCTTGTTTAAGACATCACCAAGGTCAGTATAACATGGCTTGTTTAAGACATCAACTAGGACAGTATAACATGGCTTGTTTAAGACATCACCTAGGACAGTATAACATGGCTTGTTTAAGACATCACCTAGGACAGTATAACATGGCTTGTTTAAGACATCACCCAAGACAGTATAACATGGCTTGTTTAAGACATCACCAAGGTCAGTATAACATGGCTTGTTTAAGACATCACCTAGGACAGTATAACATGGCTTGTTTAAGACATCACCTAGGACAGTATAGCATAGCTTGTTTAAGACATCACCAAGGATATTATAACATGGCTTGTTTAAGACATCAACAAGGTCAATATAACATGGCTTGTTTAAGACATCACCTAGGACAGTATAACATGGCTTGTTTAAGACATCACCAAGGTCAGTATAATATGGCTTGTTTAAGACATCACCTAGGACAGTATAACATGGCTTGTTTAAAACATCACCTAGGACAGTATAACATGGCTTGTTTAAGACATCACCAAGGTCAGTATAACATGCTTGTTTAAGACATCACCAAGGTCAGTATAACATGGCTTGTTTAAGACATCAACTAGGACAGTATAACATGGCTTGTTTAAGACATCACCTAGGACAGTATAACATGGCTTGTTTAAGACATCACCTAGGACAGTATAACATGGCTTGTTTAAGACATCACCAAGGTCAGTATAACATGGCTTGTTTAAGACATCACCAAGGTCAGTATAACATGGCTTGTTTAAGACATCAACTAGGACAGTATAACATGGCTTGTTTAAGACATCACCTAGGACAGTATAACATGGCTTGTTTAAGACATCACCTAGGACAGTATAACATGGCTTGTTTAAGACATCAACTAGGACAGTATAACATGGCTTGTTTAAGACATCACCTAGGACAGTATAACATGGCTTGTTTAAGACATCACCCAAGACAGTATAACATGGCTTGTTTAAGACATCACCAAGGTCAGTATAACATGGCATGTTTAAGACATCACCCAAAACAGTATAACATGGCTTGTTTAAGACATCACCTAGGACAGTATAATATGGCTTGTTTAAGACATCACCAAGGTTAGTGTAACATGGCTTGTTTAAGACATCACCGAGGTCAGTGTAACATGGCTTGTTTAAGACATCACCAAGGTCAGTGTAACATGGCTTGTTTAAGACATCACCAAGGATAGTATAACATGGCATGTTTAAGACATCACCAAGGATAGTATAACATAGCTTGTTTAAGACATCACCAAGGATAGTATAACATGGCTTGTTTAAGACATCACCAAGGTCAGTATAACATGGCTTGTTTAAGACATCACCTAGGACAGTATAACATGGCTTGTTTAAGACATCACCTAGGACAGTATAACATGGCTTGTTTAAGACATCACCAAGGTCAGTATAACATGGCTTGTTTAAGACATCACCAAGGTCAGTATAACATGGCTTGTTTAAGACATCAACTAGGACAGTATAACATGGCTTGTTTAAGACATCACCTAGGACAGTATAACATGGCTTGTTTAAGACATCACCTAGGACAGTATAACATGGCTTGTTTAAGACATCACCCAAGACAGTATAACATGGCTTGTTTAAGACATCACCAAGGTCAGTATAACATGGCTTGTTTAAGACATCACCTAGGACAGTATAACATGGCTTCTTTAAGACATCACCTAGGACAGTATAGCATAGCTTGTTTAAGACATCACCAAGGATATTATAACATGGCTTGTTTAAGACATCAACAAGGTCAATATAACATGGCTTGTTTAAGACATCACCTAGGACAGTATAACATGGCTTGTTTAAGACATCACCAAGGTCAGTATAATATGGCTTGTTTAAGACATCACCTAGGACAGTATAACATGGCTTGTTTAAAACATCACCTAGGACAGTATAACATGGCTTGTTTAAGACATCACCTAGGACAGTATAACATGGCTTGTTTAAGACATCACCAAGGTCAGTATAACATGGCTTGTTTAAGACATCACCAAGGTCAGTATAACATGGCTTGTTTAAGACATCAACTAGGACAGTATAACATGGCTTGTTTAAGACATCACCTAGGACAGTATAACATGGCTTGTTTAAGACATCACCTAGGACAGTATAACATGGCTTGTTTAAGACATCACCCAAGACAGTATAACATGGCTTGTTTAAGACATCACCAAGGTCAGTATAACATGGCTTGTTTAAGACATCACCTAGGACAGTATAACATGGCTTGTTTAAGACATCACCTAGGACAGTATAGCATAGCTTGTTTAAGACATCACCAAGGATATTATAACATGGCTTGTTTAAGACATCAACAAGGTCAATATAACATGGCTTGTTTAAGACATCACCTAGGACAGTATAACATGGCTTGTTTAAGACATCACCAAGGTCAGTATAATATGGCTTGTTTAAGACATCACCTAGGACAGTATAACATGGCTTGTTTAAAACATCACCTAGGACAGTATAACATGGCTTGTTTAAGACATCACCAAGGTCAGTATAACATGGCTTGTTTAAGACATCACCAAGGTCAGTATAACATGGCTTGTTTAAGACATCAACTAGGACAGTATAACATGGCTTGTTTAAGACATCACCTAGGACAGTATAACATGGCTTGTTTAAGACATCACCTAGGACAGTATAACATGGCTTGTTTAAGACATCACCAAGGTCAGTATAACATGGCTTGTTTAAGACATCACCAAGGTCAGTATAACATGGCTTGTTTAAGACATCAACTAGGACAGTATAACATGGCTTGTTTAAGACATCACCTAGGACAGTATAACATGGCTTGTTTAAGACATCACCTAGGACAGTATAACATGGCTTGTTTAAGACATCACCCAAGACAGTATAACATGGCTTGTTTAAGACATCACCAAGGTCAGTATAACATGGCTTGTTTAAGACATCACCTAGGACAGTATAACATGGCTTGTTTAAGACATCACCTAGGACAGTATAGCATAGCTTGTTTTAAGACATCACCAAGGATATTATAACATGGCTTGTTTAAGACATCAACAAGGTCAATATAACATGGCTTGTTTAAGACATCACCTAGGACAGTATAACATGGCTTGTTTAAGACATCACCAAGGTCAGTATAATATGGCTTGTTTAAGACATCACCTAGGACAGTATAACATGGCTTGTTTAAAACATCACCTAGGACAGTATAACATGGCTTGTTTAAGACATCACCAAGGTCAGTATAACATGGCTTGTTTAAGACATCACCAAGGTCAGTATAACATGGCTTGTTTAAGACATCAACTAGGACAGTATAACATGGCTTGTTTAAGACATCAACTAGGACAGTATAACATGGCTTGTTTAAGACATCACCTAGGACAGTATAACATGGCTTGTTTAAGACATCACCCAAGACAGTATAACATGGCTTGTTTAAGACATCACCTAGGACAGTATAGCATAGCTTGTTTAAGACATCACCAAGGATATTATAACATGGCTTGTTTAAGACATCACCAAGGTCAGTATAACATGGCTTGTTTAAGACATCACCAAGGTCAGTATAACATGGCTTGTTTAAGACATCAACTAGGACAGTATAACATGGCTTGTTTAAGACATCACCTAGGACAGTATAACATGGCTTGTTTAAGACATCACCTAGGACAGTATAACATGGCTTGTTTAAGACATCACCAAGGTCAGTATAACATGGCTTGTTTAAGACATCACCAAGGTCAGTATAACATGGCTTGTTTAAGACATCAACTAGGACAGTATAACATGGCTTGTTTAAGACATCACCTAGGACAGTATAACATGGCTTGTTTAAGACATCACCTAGGACAGTATAACATGGCTTGTTTAAGACATCAACTAGGACAGTATAACATGGCTTGTTTAAGACATCACCTAGGACAGTATAACATGGCTTGTTTAAGACATCACCCAAGACAGTATAACATGGCTTGTTTAAGACATCACCAAGGTCAGTATAACATGGCATGTTTAAGACATCACCCAAAACAGTATAACATGGCTTGTTTAAGACATCACCTAGGACAGTATAATATGGCTTGTTTAAGACATCACCAAGGTTAGTGTAACATGGCTTGTTTAAGACATCACCGAGGTCAGTGTAACATGGCTTGTTTAAGACATCACCAAGGTCAGTGTAACATGGCTTGTTTAAGACATCACCAAGGATAGTATAACATGGCATGTTTAAGACATCACCAAGGATAGTATAACATAGCTTGTTTAAGACATCACCAAGGATAGTATAACATGGCTTGTTTAAGACATCACCAAGGTCAGTATAACATGGCTTGTTTAAGACATCACCTAGGACAGTATAACATGGCTTGTTTAAGACATCACCTAGGACAGTATAACATGGCTTGTTTAAGACATCACCAAGGTCAGTATAACATGGCTTGTTTAAGACATCACCAAGGTCAGTATAACATGGCTTGTTTAAGACATCAACTAGGACAGTATAACATGGCTTGTTTAAGACATCACCTAGGACAGTATAACATGGCTTGTTTAAGACATCACCTAGGACAGTATAACATGGCTTGTTTAAGACATCACCCAAGACAGTATAACATGGGCTTGTTTAAGACATCACCAAGGTCAGTATAACATGGCTTGTTTAAGACATCACCTAGGACAGTATAACATGGCTTGTTTAAGACATCACCTAGGACAGTATAGCATAGCTTGTTTAAGACATCACCAAGGATATTATAACATGGCTTGTTTAAGACATCAACAAGGTCAATATAACATGGCTTGTTTAAGACATCACCTAGGACAGTATAACATGGCTTGTTTAAGACATCACCAAGGTCAGTATAATATGGCTTGTTTAAGACATCACCTAGGACAGTATAACATGGCTTGTTTAAAACATCACCTAGGACAGTATAACATGGCTTGTTTAAGACATCACCAAGGTCAGTATAACATGGCTTGTTTAAGACATCACCAAGGTCAGTATAACATGGCTTGTTTAAGACATCAACTAGGACAGTATAACATGGCTTGTTTAAGACATCAACTAGGACAGTATAACATGGCTTGTTTAAGACATCACCTAGGACAGTATAACATGGCTTGTTTAAGACATCACCCAAGACAGTATAACATGGCTTGTTTAAGACATCACATAGGACAGTATAGCATAGCTTGTTTAAGACATCACCAAGGATATTATAACATGGCTTGTTTAAGACATCACCAAGGTCAGTATAACATGGCTTGTTTAAGACATCACCAAGGTCAGTATAACATGGCTTGTTTAAGACATCAACTAGGACAGTATAACATGGCTTGTTTAAGACATCACCTAGGACAGTATAACATGGCTTGTTTAAGACATCACCTAGGACAGTATAACATGGCTTGTTTAAGACATCACCAAGGTCAGTATAACATGGCTTGTTTAAGACATCACCAAGGTCAGTATTAACATGGCTTGTTTAAGACATCAACTAGGACAGTATAACATGGCTTGTTTAAGACATCACCTAGGACAGTATAACATGGCTTGTTTAAGACATCAACTAGGACAGTATAACATGGCTTGTTTAAGACATCACCTAGGACAGTATAACATGGCTTGTTTAAGACATCACCCAAGACAGTATAACATGGCTTGTTTAAGACATCACCAAGGTCAGTATAACATGGCATGTTTAAGACATCACCCAAAACAGTATAACATGGCTTGTTTAAGACATCACCTAGGACAGTATAATATGGCTTGTTTAAGACATCACCAAGGTTAGTGTAACATGGCTTGTTTAAGACATCACCGAGGTCAGTGTAACATGGCTTGTTTAAGACATCACCAAGGTCAGTGTAACATGGCTTGTTTAAGACATCACCAAGGATAGTATAACATGGCATGTTTAAGACATCACCAAGGATAGTATAACATAGCTTGTTTAAGACATCACCAAGGATAGTATAACATGGCTTGTTTAAGACATCACCAAGGTCAGTATAACATGGCTTGTTTAAGACATCACCTAGGACAGTATAACATGGCTTGTTTAAGACATCACCTAGGACAGTATAACATGGCTTGTTTAAGACATCACCAAGGTCAGTATAACATGGCTTGTTTAAGACATCACCAAGGTCAGTATAACATGGCTTGTTTAAGACATCAACTAGGACAGTATAACATGGCTTGTTTAAGACATCACCTAGGACAGTATAACATGGCTTGTTTAAGACATCACCTAGGACAGTATAACATGGCTTGTTTAAGACATCACCCAAGACAGTATAACATGGCTTGTTTAAGACATCACCAAGGTCAGTATAACATGGCTTGTTTAAGACATCACCTAGGACAGTATAACATGGCTTCTTTAAGACATCACCTAGGACAGTATAGCATAGCTTGTTTAAGACATCACCAAGGATATTATAACATGGCTTGTTTAAGACATCAACAAGGTCAATATAACATGGCTTGTTTAAGACATCACCTAGGACAGTATAACATGGCTTGTTTAAGACATCACCAAGGTCAGTATAATATGGCTTGTTTAAGACATCACCTAGGACAGTATAACATGGCTTGTTTAAAACATCACCTAGGACAGTATAACATGGCTTGTTTAAGACATCACCTAGGACAGTATAACATGGCTTGTTTAAGACATCACCAAGGTCAGTATAACATGGCTTGTTTAAGACATCACCAAGGTCAGTATAACATGGCTTGTTTAAGACATCAACTAGGACAGTATAACATGGCTTGTTTAAGACATCACCTAGGACAGTATAACATGGCTTGTTTAAGACATCACCTAGGACAGTATAACATGGCTTGTTTAAGACATCACCCAAGACAGTATAACATGGCTTGTTTAAGACATCACCAAGGTCAGTATAACATGGCTTGTTTAAGACATCACCTAGGACAGTATAACATGGCTTGTTTAAGACATCACCTAGGACAGTATAGCATAGCTTGTTTAAGACATCACCAAGGATATTATAACATGGCTTGTTTAAGACATCAACAAGGTCAATATAACATGGCTTGTTTAAGACATCACCTAGGACAGTATAACATGGCTTGTTTAAGACATCACCAAGGTCAGTATAATATGGCTTGTTTAAGACATCACCTAGGACAGTATAACATGGCTTGTTTAAAACATCACCTAGGACAGTATAACATGGCTTGTTTAAGACATCACCAAGGTCAGTATAACATGGCTTGTTTAAGACATCACCAAGGTCAGTATAACATGGCTTGTTTAAGACATCAACTAGGACAGTATAACATGGCTTGTTTAAGACATCACCTAGGACAGTATAACATGGCTTGTTTAAGACATCACCTAGGACAGTATAACATGGCTTGTTTAAGACATCACCAAGGTCAGTATAACATGGCTTGTTTAAGACATCACCAAGGTCAGTATAACATGGCTTGTTTAAGACATCAACTAGGACAGTATAACATGGCTTGTTTAAGACATCACCTAGGACAGTATAACATGGCTTGTTTAAGACATCACCTAGGACAGTATAACATGGCTTGTTTAAGACATCACCCAAGACAGTATAACATGGCTTGTTTAAGACATCACCAAGGTCAGTATAACATGGCTTGTTTAAGACATCACCTAGGACAGTATAACATGGCTTGTTTAAGACATCACCTAGGACAGTATAGCATAGCTTGTTTAAGACATCACCAAGGATATTATAACATGGCTTGTTTAAGACATCAACAAGGTCAATATAACATGGCTTGTTTAAGACATCACCTAGGACAGTATAACATGGCTTGTTTAAGACATCACCAAGGTCAGTATAATATGGCTTGTTTAAGACATCACCTAGGACAGTATAACATGGCTTGTTTAAAACATCACCTAGGACAGTATAACATGGCTTGTTTAAGACATCACCAAGGTCAGTATAACATGGCTTGTTTAAGACATCACCAAGGTCAGTATAACATGGCTTGTTTAAGACATCAACTAGGACAGTATAACATGGCTTGTTTAAGACATCACCTAGGACAGTATAACATGGCTTGTTTAAGACATCACCTAGGACAGTATAACATGGCTTGTT
This sequence comes from Babylonia areolata, assembly GCF_041734735.1. Classification (NCBI taxonomy): domain Eukaryota; kingdom Metazoa; phylum Mollusca; class Gastropoda; order Neogastropoda; family Buccinidae; genus Babylonia; species Babylonia areolata. The sequence continues at coordinate 36,211,049 of NC_134893.1, read as the reverse complement.
TAAGACATCACCAAAGACAGTATAACATGGCTTGTTTAAGACATCACCAAGGTCAGTATAACATGGCATGTTTAAGACATCACCCAAAACAGTATAACATGGCTTGTTTAAGACATCACCTAGGACAGTATAACATGGCTTGTTTAAGACATCACCAAGGTTAGTGTAACATGGCTTGTTTAAGACATCACCGAGGTCAGTGTAACATGGCTTGTTTAAGACATCACCAAGGTCAGTGTAACATGGCTTGTTTAAGACATCACCAAGGATAGTATAACATGGCATGTTTAAGACATCACCAAGGATAGTATAACATGGCTTGTTTAAGACATCACCAAGGATAGTATAACATGGCTTGTTTAAGACATCACCAAGGATAGTATAACATGGCTTGTTTAAGACATCACCTAGGACAGTTTTATATGGCTTGTTTAAGACATCATCTAGGACAGTATAACATGGCTTGTTTAAGACATCACCAAGGACAGTATAACACGGCTCTCTAAGTCAGAAAATGGTGCACACGACAATAGCAATGACAGGAATAAAATGCTGGATAAGAAATGAAAACAACAACAACAAAACAATGGAAAGTAATATGATAGTTGATGTCACCGATTTGAATGATGCTCCAAAACTTGTGTACAGATTCTGCCATGTTGCTGTTGGCTTATTGCTGTATAAGGTGAAAAGACAGAAGTCAGCAAATCAGTTTGCAATTTGATGGCCGTTTATTGACAAGTGTTTAACTTTCTCCATACGAACGGCGAAAGAGACGACGTTAACAGCGTTTCACCCCAATTACCACCATCAAAATATTGCAATCAGAAGGCTCTTATACTGAAGAGGTAAATGTTGACAAAGAAAACCACAATTCTGACGACGGGAGCTAAAGGTTGGGTCATTCAGACACCCACTGGACATCCGAGGGGTCTGTGCAGAGGAGAAGAGAGGACTGGCCGTACTGAGTGGATGTCCAGTGGGTGTCTGAATGACCCAACCTTTAGCTCCTGTCGTCAGAATTGTGGTTTTCTTTGTCAACATTTACCTCTTCAGTATAAGAGCCTTCCGACTGCAATATTTTGATGATGGTAATTGGGGTGAAACGCTGTTAACGTCGTCTCTTTCGCTGTTCGCATGGAGAGAGTTAAAGAGAGAGAGAGAGAGAGAGGTGGTGGCGGGAGTTCCATGTTGACGTCATCACTGATCGAGCAAGCAGCCAGACGACGAACGGACCGACCATAAATCAACAAACAAAACTCGAACTGAACATTGATTCATGCGCACACGCACATGTGTACATGCGTACGCACGCGCGCGTGTGTGTATGTGTGTTTGCGCGCGCGTCTGCGTGCACGTGTGCATGCATGTATATATATATATATATATATATATATATGTGTGTGTGTGTGTGTGTGTGTGTGTGTGTGTGTTCATGCACGTGTGTATGCACGAGTTTCAGTTGCAAGGAGGCGAAAAAGTATGCGGGCTGATCCATATACGCTAAACACCACACCTGCTTAAAAAAAAGTTCGAGTGTGTGTGTGTGTGTGTGTGTGTGTGTGTGTGTGTGTGTGTGTGTGTGCGTGTATGTGTGTGTGTGTGTGTGTGTGCGTGCGTGCGTGCGTGTGTGCGTGCGTGCGTGCGTGTGATACATACGTGTGCGTGAGATACATCTCTATCCTTCTGTTGTGTATAATACATCAGCATTACATTCAAAATTGTTCTGGCCACTACTTCATTATTATTATTATTATTGTTTATTTATTTTATTATTATTATAACTATTATTAATGTGTTTCATGTGTTTCTTTCTCTCTCTTTATAGGTGCTATGCTGGGTGTCACAAGTGAACAGAAACCGCCTGCCCAAGCAGCCAGCTAGCAGACGCTGAGGGGAAAAAAGTCAATCGATGCAGTCAATCAACAAAGACAGTATAGTACAGGATCTACGAAAACCTGCGGACTACGATAACACACTCCATCAAGAAAATATTGCAGAAGAACCGAAAACAAGGTGGCTATACAATCTCGTGACATTTAGTTCTGTAGTTTTGACACCAAAGGCTTATGATCTTACCTGGTTTACTGACATTGATCACTAAGATAAAGATTTGTCCAAAACAAATGTCATCAGTGAATGAATTAAGTGAAACGATTGTGAGAGACAATGAATAGGGAATTGTATTTGATAGAATTAGCTTCAAACCAAAACCAGTCTTTGTTGAAAAATTTATCTTGTACAAAGCAGTCGAATCAGATCACCGGAAATCATAACACAGCTGAGGCAGTTAGCCACAGATAGGACAACTTTATTAATATTTTGCCAAAACTGAAGACAAAGAGTTCAGCAAGATGTGAATACTGCTCCAGTGAAGAAAGCCTGCAAGATCGAAGGATTAAGATTCTGGTAAAACCCGAAGGACACCTTCGTTGCGACACAAAGGTGTTAGTGATCATGGCCTAAAGCGGGTGAGAAAAATCGATGATTGTCAAACTCTGCTGTAATGGAAACGTTTAGGGATCAATAGCTTCAATTGTGTTGGAAGCAAAAATGCAGAGTGTGTTTGAGAACTGTCAACCGTACCAGGTTTAAAGCATCAATGATCAATCAAAAGGCTGTTTGCAGTCTTGACCCGAAACACAAAACTGAAACTGCTTCAAAGTTCAATAACTGTGTAGTTGTTGTTTTTTTCTTTTTCAAAACAACAGTTTTTGCAGACCCGCTAAATTTACTAAAACTTAGGTGGAGAAGCTGTTTTTATTATAAAGAGATTACACACCGTTTAAATTGAAATCAACAATGTTAAGGGAGAAAAAAATGCCTCAAAGTCTACCGTAAAATATCAAACACACTGAAAGTTCAAGATAAACGTTGGAAACCAAACACTTCAAATTCCAATTGAAACAGAAGGCATCGCAGGGCAAACAACTTACAATACCTCTTCCGAAACGGAAAGCGTCAGACACATAAAAACCCAAAGTACTCAGATATTGAAACTACAACCGCACCATCATCATCGATGGCTTATTCTCCATGCCTTCAAATCAGGTTCGGTTTTTCTCAAGCAAGGTGGGAAATACCGCAAACTGGAGTCCCATAGCACTCCGACGTACTGCCGATCAGAATGAGGGGGGAGACACGGTTCATCGAGGAAGTAAGACGGCTGAAATACCTTTGGAATGATTGCCACTGACATGAGCATCGATTCGCTGTGCTGTCTTTGGTTGGAGTCCACTACGTGAGTTAAAATTAATTCGCCTCGGATTTCGTCTGACTTGCGTCCTTTTCGACGGAAGGTGAGTGCACGTGCGTGGTTGTGATGGTGGTGACAGTGTTGGCAGTGGTGGTGGTTGTGTGTGTGTGTGTGTGTGTGTGTGTGTGTGTGTGTGTGTGTGTGTGTGTGTTGTGTTGTGTTGTGTGTTGTGGTGTGTGTGTGTGTGTGTGTGTGTGTGTGTGTGTGTGTGTTGTGTTGTGTGTGTGTTGTGTTGTGTTGTGTGTGTGTGTGTGTGTGTGTGCGAACATACATGCGATGCATGTGTCTGTATGTCTGTGTGTGTGAGAGAAGGAATAACGAACGGATACGGAGGAAGATAGATAGATAGATAGATAGATAGACAGATAGAGAGAGAGAGAGAGAGAGAGAGAGAGAGAGAGAGAGAGAGAGAGAGAGAGAGAGAGAGACGAATACATGTGAATACAATTCCGAAACAAGAATATTTACTCAGAAACGGAGAGAAAGAGAACGAGAGAACGTGTTACCTTCCATGCTTGTTTACTTAATCGTAACACACACACACACACACACACACACACACACACACACACACACACACACACACACACGCACATACTGAATAAAGAAGGAATATCTTAATTCTGTGTGCGTTCTTGAGTGCGTGCACTTGTGGCACGCAAGTCTATCAGATTTTTCTATGAATATAAACAGGTTTATAAAGAACTATCTAACTAAAGTTACACTCGGAGTTTCATCAATATGTAAGCATTCATTAAGATATAGAAGAAGTCCTGTACTGCAGCTGGTATGTCCGTTATGTAAGTCAGCTGAAGAGAATGAATTACATTTTGCGTTTCTCTGCCCTGCATATAGTGATCTTAGAGAAGAATTTATTCCCAGAAAATATTATCGTGATCCATGTATATTTCGGCGGATCCTTTTGTTCTCATCATCCAGCAAAGAGATAATATGGAATTTACTACTGTATTTATATAAAGCCTTAAAAAGACATGCAGTTGCTGTCAGTTAGTAATACATTTTGCTTGGTGAGATGTTTTCTTTCTATACGATTACGATTGTAATTTACTAGTTCAGGTCCCTTCAGAATGGGCCGATGGTCTTCTGAATAAATAAATATCATATAAATATCATCTCTCTCTCTCTCTCTCCTCTCTCTCTCTCTCTCTCCCTCTCTCTCTCTCTTTGCTTCTGTCTCCGAAATGGAACATTCTCTGTCACTGTCTATGTCTCTCTCTGTCTCCCCCCCCCCCCCCCCCCCCTTGCAATTCCTCTTTTTTCTCTCACTCACTCACTCTACCTGTCCATACTTTTCTCTCTCTGTGTCTATCTCTTTAGATTTCTCTCTCTCTCTCTCTCTCTCTCTCTCTCTCTCTCTCTGTCTATCTGTTTGTCTCTCTGTCTTTGTCTCTGTCTGTCTGTCTGTCTGTCTCTCTCTCTCTCTCTCTCTCCATCCATCCATCTCTCCCATCTTGCTTCTCCCACCCACTACCCCTCTCCCATACTTCCATCCCTATAACTGTTCAATTTCGTCGTCGTCGTCATCGTCACCACCACAACCACCATCATCATCATCATCATCATCATCACCTCCATCTTGATGTTTACGATATTAATTTGTGTCATACGAAACGTTAGGAACAGCTGCTAGTTTGTGTGTGTGTGTGTGTGTGTGTGTGTGTGTGTGTGTGTGTGTGTGTGTGTGTGGTGTGTGTGGTGTGTGTGTGTGTGTGTGTGTGTATGTGTATGTGTGTGTGTGTTTTAAGTGCAGGCTTTTGGACAAGTACCCACAATCATCATCACAATCGTGAAAATAGCATCAAGTGACTGGACTTTCCAGCCTTTCCCTCATACCTCCCCAAACCTCCCCTTTCCTCTGCTTTAACCCTCATTCTACCCCTTCTGCCCCTCCCATCATCCACCCATTTGATTGGCTGGAATATGAACCGGCGTCACGCTATCGATTCATAAAATTCATTCGACAGCTTATACTAGCCACATGCAGTTGTTCGCTTACAAGCTGACTGTTAAAAATGGCGAATCAGTTTCGCCCACGGTGAGTGGATCGAGGGGAAAAACCCCGTAATGCCAACAATGTTGCATTTTGAAACTGAAAATAGCTGCTTCTTGAAAGTGATGATCATCGCAACACAAACAGGTAAATATATTATCACACAATTATATATATATATATATATATATCGCAACACGAACAGGTAAATATATTATCACACAATTATATATATATATCTGTGTGTGTGTGTCTGTCTGTCTGTCTGTGTTTCCACACATGCGTTCGCACAAGCACATACATAACTATGTATTCACACCGCGCATGAGCGTATACCGACATACACGTACACAGACACACACACACACACACACACACACACACACACACACACACATTCTGATGATGATGACCTGCCCCTCTTTCCTCCCCAACCCCCAACTGACTCCCTCCCCCTTGAAATGTGTGACACTATTGTGGGCAAAAAGCTTATATACCCACCTATTTCCGTACTTGTCTCATTATCTGTCTGCCTGTCTGTCTGTCGGTCAATCTGTGTTTGCGCAGCGCACGTCTTTAGAACATATGTCGTTTTGCCACGCTGAGAATGCAGACGAGGAAAGAAAAAAAAAAGAGAAAAAAAATCAGCTTTCCAACAACAACAAGTCGACTAGAATAACTCCACAATGTGTGTACACATGTGGATTTACCTGGCTTCTTTTCCTTGCTGTGCTCATGTCGTGTTGTGTTGTGTTGTGCTGTGCTGTGTTGTGTTGTGCTGCATTGTGCTGCGTTGCAATGTGTTGTGCTGTGTTGTGCTGAGTTGTGCTGTGTTGTGCTGAGTTGTGTTGTGTTGCGTTGCGTTGTGCTGTGTTGTGCTATGCTGTGCTGTGTTGTGTTGTGCTGTGCTGTGCTGTGCTGTGCTGTGCTGTGCTGTGCTGTGTTGTGTTGTGTTGTGTTGTGCTGTGTTGTGTTGTGCTGTGTTGTGCTGCGCTGTGCTGTGCTGTGTTGTGCTATGCTGTGTTGCGTTGTACTGTGCTGTGCAGTGCTGTGTTGCGCTGTCCTATGTTGTGCTGTGCTATGTTGTGCTGTGCTGTGCTGTGCTGTGTTGTGCTATGCTGTGTTGCGTTGTACTGTGCTGTGCTGTGTTGCGCTGTCCTGTGTTGTGCTGTGCTATGTTGTGCTGTGCTGTGTTGCGCTATGCTGTGTTGTGCTGTGCTGCACTGTGCTGTGTTGTGCTGTGCTGTGCTGTGTTGCGTTGCGTTGCGTTGTGCTGTGCTGTGCTGCACTGTGCTGTGTTGTGCTGTGCTGTGCTGTGTTGCGTTGCGTTGCGTTGTGCTGTGCTGTGTTGTGTTGTGCTGTGCTGTGGGGTGCTGTCCTGTGTTGTGCTGTGCTGTGTTGCGTTGTGCTGTGTTGTGTTGTGTTGTGCTGTGTTGCGTTCTTTGAGAGCAGAGAATGACCATCTATTTATTTAGCTGGGTTTTTTTTTTCTCTCGCCGCAATGGTGATTATCTAAACATGGGTGGGAATATGTCTGTTTGTGTCTGTGTCTATGCATGTTCATGTATACTACACACCACACACAAACACACGAAAAGGCACACACCAAGAAAAGAACTAACAAGCTGTATTGACAGTGAATATCCGAATGACGCAGGCACTGATTCAACAGACTTCAAACCGAGCAGTTTACCAACAACAGAGGATAGTTCCAGAAGTATAGTTATATTCTCTTTCCGTGACATCAGTGTTTTCGCTTTTTAGGAATCTTGTGAACATTTGCTGATCAGTATCAGTATCAGTGGCCCAAGGAGGCGTCACTGCGTTCGGACAACTCCATATCTGCCAAGCAGATGCCTGACCAGCAGCGTAACCCAACGCGATTAGTCAGGCCTTGAGAAAAAAAAAAGAGGTAAATGAATGTCTAAAATATAAAAAAAATATATTAAAAGAAGAGAAAAAAAAGAAAATATAACAAGAGAGGCAAGGCCTTCAAGACTCACTTGTGATAAATTAAGTCCCCTAGCATTAATTTCGGAGTAATTTCCCTTTTTTACCATCTGCACCAAAACGTTTGCAAAATAAATAAAAATTCCATGATTAGCAAAAGAAGTTCCTGCTTGAACAAAAAATGATAATAATGACTCCTCTTGTTGTTGTGTCAGAATATCAGATCAAACTGCCATGTTTAGAGAATGCAAAAAATATAAATATAACAGTAAATGCAGTTTGCCTATAATTTGGCTTCTTTTTTATTTTTTTGTGCCCATCCCCGAGGTGCAATATTGTTTTAAACAAGATGATTGGAAAGAACTGAATTTTTCCTATTTTTATGCCCACTTTGGTGTCAACTGACAAAGTATTTGCAGAGAATATGTCAATGTTAAAGTTTACCACGGACACACAGACACACACACACACACACACACACACACACAGACAACCGAACACCGGGTTAAAACATAGACTCACTTTGTTTACACAACTGAGTCAATAATGATAATAATGATAACAATAATAATAATAAGAAGAAGAAGAAGATAAGATGATAATAAATAAACAAATAAGCAAATAAGCGTAAAATATACAGCCTACACACACACACACACACACACACACACAGCCTACACTGACGCACGTGCACAGAGCTCTCCTGACACATGTGTACACTTACACACTCAACAAGTGTACGCATTTGCTGAATTCGTTACCAAAAACGTTGTGTTATGATTATATTCAGTGAGGTATACTGGACATTCTTACCATGAAAACAATGGCCCCTTTGCATTCGGCTTGTCAATAAGCTGCATGGTTTGGTTTACTGAACAATCAAAATCAGGAGATGGTTCGATAGATTAACACTTGAGTATATGCACAGTATCTGTGTAAATTTAGGCCTCTGCCACCTTTGCACGTAGATGCAATCAGTTCAGGGTGTAATACCGACTCACTGATCAGTCCGTCGTTTATTCAGCCAGGTTGCCAGACAATAAATCATCATCCAGCCCGCCCCCACTCCCCCAGCGTATTTGTATGTCAGCATACCCCCCACACCCCCAAAATCTCTCTCTCTCTCTCTCTCTCTCTCTCTGTTATCAAGAGAGGGAGAGAGAGAGAGAGAGAGAGAGAGAGAGAGTGAGAGACAGAATGCAGAAGTTTAGTTCAGTTCAGTTACTCAATGAGGCGTCACTGCGCTCGGACAAATCCATGTATGCTTCACCACATCTGCTAAGCAGATGCCTGACCAGCAGCGTAACTGAACACGCTTAGCCAGGCCTTGAAAATGCAGAAAACGATGCTCACCATAAAACTTTCCATAAACAAACAAACGACAGCTGCGTCTTCCTTCTTCTTCTTCTTCTTCTTCTTCTTCTTCTTCTTCTTCTTCTTCTCCTCCTCCTCCTCCTCCTCCTCCTCTTCTTCTTCTTCTGCTTCATCATCATCATCTTCTTCTTCTTCTTCTTCTTCTTCATCATCATCTTCTTCTTCTCCTCCTCCTCATCCTCCTCCTTCATCATCATCATCATCATCATTTTCTTCTTCTTCTTCTCCTTCTCCCTTAACTTTGTGACGAGTCACTGGAGAGCCACACAGAAGAACTGTTCACCAGATTCCTCCAGGTCTGTCGACTGTGTATCAAAAGGCTGGGTCTCTGCAAATGGTTCCTCCACCCATTCTGCAATCGTGTTTTTCTTTCTTTTTTCATTTTTTCCTCTGTGTGTGTGTGTGTGTGTGTGTGTGTGTGTGTGTGTGTGATTCTTCTCCGTCTGGTCTCCCTCGTCTGGCTTTTTAGACGTCAATGAAACAGTAGATAAGTACGGGAGACTAAATAACACGTGACTAAAAGCCGGATATTTCATGACATGGAGGTGGGGGGGGGGAGGAGACTGGGGGTGTGGGGGGGAGGGGAGGGGGGTTAGCACGATGAGGCAGCAAAGGGAAAGGGGAAAAGGGGATTTAATGTGTTGACTGAGTTCAGAAACCAAATGTACGTGCAGTGTGTGTGTCCAAGAATTAAGAGAGCTGAGCGGCTATTAAATCAGCCGAAGGAGATGGTAATCATGTTGACTGAGAACGTACAGACGCTAAATTTACGGTGCAGTGTGTCCAGAAACCCGACGGAGGAGATTGTAGTATGTTTACTGAGTACAGAAGCTATAAATTTATGAGCAGTGTGTCCAGAAATGAGGAGGGCTGACCGGTGATATGACCCATCCTGTGTCCTCATGATGACGCGCGAATCTTGTTTGTGCGTGACAAGAAGAAACAGCGGCTGTACAAAACGTTGACCGTGCACTTTTGGAAGATTTAGTATGATAAACATGTGGTGATGTCGTTTGGTTATTTTGCTTTGCTTTTAAAAAAAGAAAGATGATGAATATCGTCATTGTCATCATCATCATCATTGTTGTTGTTGTTGATGATGCGCTGAAGATAAAGTATAGTAAAAATGTTACATGAATTTTGTGGTAAGCAGTTCAGCTTGCATCATTGTTTGTTTCACTGTCAGCAGTTACGTACCTTCTTGCCCAAGTATTTCAAAGAGAATAACTATTCTGTAGATGATTTTTGGAAAGTTATTTCTGACGAGGTTCTTATGGTCGAACTTTCACAGGCATTAGTTCATAGCCCTATTTCTACATTCCTTTAATGTACTTGTGATAATTGTTTTCAGTTATTATTATCATTATTGAATTGCTATTGTTAAATCTAATTGCATGTTAGTTATGCATTTCTTGGTAGTTTTCTACCTTTTCTGTTTTCTTCTCCCCCCCTCCCCTCCCCCCCTTTTTTGTATATATTTTAAAATATCTTTTTAATCGTCTAATATCACTGATAGTGAAAAGACGCTAAACTAAAGAACACACACACACACGCGCGCGCGCACACACACGCACGCACGCACGCACGCAAACAAACACACACACACACACGCACACACACACGCGCACACACACACACACACACACACACACACACGTACGCACACACCCCTTTCCCCCCCTCCTCCCCACACACACACGCACACACACACACACACACACACACACACACCACACACATGAAGTGAAGAAAGACGAGACGCGCGCTGAAAGAAGAAGAATGACCAGTAAATTGGCTTTCACTTCTAAACCCGATCCGGTTTCCAAAACGACAGCCCCAAGGTTATAAAAAGCAACAACGTAGCAACATACAGCGAGTGTGCAGACACCTGAACAGTGTAACACAATTGTTCATTCTTTTTCCTTGAAATTTTTTTTCCTTTTTTTTTAAGTTTTGTCTTTTGAATTTTTTTTAGGGGAGGGAAGAGAGGGAGACGACGGATACAAAGGCAAAACCGGATGAAGACTATGCATAAGAAATGGTACGTGTTGAAACAATATCGTCACATCATCGCGCGCCGCGTCGTAGACTACATGGGAATGCACACCAAAAATTGTCCATTACCCAGAGAGTGCCAAAAACGGGGCACAAAAATAAAATCATATATGTATTTGTATTTGTATTTCTTTTTATCACAACAGATTTCTCTGTGTTAAATTCGGGCTGCTCTCCCTAGGGAGAGCGCGTCGCTACACCACAGCGCCACCCTTTTTCTTTTTTTTTTCTTTTTTTTTGTGTGTATTTTTTCCTGCGTGCAGTTTTATTTGTTTTTCCTATCGAAGTGGATTTTTTCTTCAGAAATTTGCCAGGAACAACGCTTTTGTTACCGTGGGTTCTTTTACGTGCGCTATGTGCATGCTGCACACAGGACCTCGGTTTATCGTCTCATCCGAATGACTTTAGCCCAGACCACCACTCAAGGTCTAGTGGCCTAGAGTTAACGCGTCCGCCTAGGAAGCGAGAGAATCTGAGCGCGCTGGTTCGAATCACGGATCAGCCGCCGATATTTTCTCCCCCTCCACAAGACCTTGAGTGGTGGTCTGGGCGCTAGTCATTCGGATGAGACGATAACCCGAGGTCCCGTGTGCGTCATGCACTTAGCGCACGTAATAGAACCCACGGCAACAAAAGGGTTATTCCTGGCAAAATTCTGTAGAAAAATCCACTTCGATAGAAAAAACAAATATAAAAACTGCACGCAGGAAAAAATACCAAAAAAATGGGTGGCGCTGTAGAGTAGCGACGCACTCTCCCTGGGGAGAGCAGCCCGAATTTCACACAGAGAAATCTGTTGTGATAAAAAAGAGAAATACAAATACAATACAATACAGATTCTCTTCTTCTTCTTCGTTCGTGGACTGAAACTCCCACGTTCACTCGGATGTACATGAGTGGGCTTTTACGTGTATGACCGTTTTTACCCCGCCATGTAGGCAGCCATACTCCGTTTTCGGAGGTGTGCTTGCTGGGTATGTTCTTGTTTCCATGACCCACCGAACGCTGACAAGGATTACAGGATCTTTAACGTGCAGTATTTGATCTTCTGCTTGCGTATACACATGAAGGGGGTTCAGGCACAAGCAGGTCTGCACATATGTTCACCTGGGAGATCGGAAAAATCTCCACCCTTTTCCCACCAGGCGCCGTTACTGAGATTCGAACCCGGGACCTTCAGATTGAAATCCCAGCGCTTTAACCATTTGGGCTATTGCGCCTGTCAGCACAGATTCTGATTTATTTGTGAGTGGTGATACTGATTTTGCTATTCAACAAAATTAATGCTATACCAAGAGAAGAAGTCTAAAGAGTGGTTACTGACATCCTAATCTACATATAAGCTCAGTTTGTATCCCTGAAAGATGTCAGCCTTCATTGACTAGCATGCTCGTCTGTAGCAGTCAAGGGGTTAAAATCTGACCAAGCTAAATCAATAACATGCTCGTCTAGCAGCAGTCAAGGGGTTAACAACTGACCAAGTTAAATCAATAACCGCGAAGCACGGCAGTGCACGTGAACGTGAAACGGAAAAATGCAGGGGAGACGGAAGAATTGCATGCTGTTCCTTCTTTCATTACATTTCATTTCATTCTGCTTGGATATGGTTATCTTTTTACAGCAAACTGCATACGAAACATGCAAACACACACACACACACGCACGCACGCACACATACACACATACTCGCACGTACGCATGCGTATGCACGTATGTACACGCACACGCACGCACGCACGCACGTACGCACACACACACACACACACAAACACACAAACACACACACACACACACACACACACACACAAAGACACACATGAGCGCGCGCGCACCCACACGCACACGCACACGCACACACACACGCACGCACGCACACACACGCACGCACAACACACACACACACACACACACACACACACACACACACACACACACACACACACACATCGGGTTAATAAAAACAAAACAGGACATAGTTATACATAGAAATACCGACACTCACTATTTCCATAACCACAGCGTAACACCAAAAAAAATCAAACAAATTGAATTTGATTATGTATGTAATGTTATGATAATCATTTTTTTCAACCTCTACCCATGTTTCCGCTTCCATAACCACAGCGTAACACAACAAAGCCAAACAAGTTGAATTTGATTATATATGTATGTTATGATAATCATTCTTTCAACCTCTACTATCCTTCTTTCTGCAGCCGGCTTGAGCGGGGAAAAGAGAGAATGGATGTGTAGACAGGAGATGGGGAAGAGAAGCGTGCGTGCGTGCGTGCGTGCGTGCGTGTGTGTGTGTGTGTGTGTGTGCGTGTGTGTGTGCGTGTGTGTGTGTGTGTGTGTGTGTGTGTTGTGCGTGTGTGTGTGTGTGTGTGTGTGTGTGTGTGTGTGTGTGTGTGTGTGTAAAGGGGTGTGGTGGGAGGAGGAGGAGGAGGAAGTAGAGAAAAGAGTGAAGAGTTTGGGTGGGGCGTGGGGGGGGGGGGGGGGGGGTGCCTGAAGATTATATTGTATTGACCTGTTGCTATTTCGAGACGGGTTTTCGCCAGGGAACAGTGGCGCTGTCTGACATCAATATCTCTTTCTCTGTCTCTGTCTCTGTCTTTGTGTGTGTGTGTGTGTGTGTGTGTGTGTGAAAGAGAGAGGGAGAGAGATTGGGGAGGAGTGAGAGAAAGAGAGAGAGAGAGATTGGGGAGGAGTGAGAGAAAGAGAGAGGGAGAGAGATTGGGGAGGAGTGAGAGAAAGAGAGAGAGAGAGAGATTGGGGAGGAGTGAGAGAAAGAGAGAGAGAGAGAGATTGGGGAGGAGTGAGA
>NC_134893.1:36187582-36190082 GCF_041734735.1 Babylonia areolata | reverse complement strand
GGGGGAGGAGTTGTGGTAAGGGTGGCGAGGGTGATAGTGTGTTCGAGAGGGAGGGGGAAGAAGAAGAAGAAGGAGAGAATAAACAAAGAGGCTAAATCAACAACAACAACAACAAAACATTGATTATTCTCATATTTTGCTACTCGCACGGTTTGTTTTTTTCCATACTGTTTCCTGTGTGTTATAGTGTTCTAATTCTGTCGCAGTTATCTGAATCGTATTGTATATAAAAGAAGAAAAGAAGTTTCTGTGCGGTGGCACAATATAGATAATCATTTAGACGGGGAGGAAATTAGCGTTATCTTCGTCTGCTGTTACTCGAGCTGAAAGAGTTCAAAGAAATGAAACAGTGTTAGTTGTCTTGGCAACTGTTAGGGAGGAATACAGGGTGATAGGAGAGAGAGAGAGAGAGAGAGAGAGAGAGAGAGAGAGAGAGAGAGAGGAGACACAGAGAGAGACAGAGAGAGAGAGAGGAGACACAGAGAGAGACAGAGAGAGAGAGGAGACACAGAGAGAGACAGAGAGAGAGAGAGAGAGAGAGAGAGACAGAGAGAGAGGGAGGAGACACAGAGAGAGACAGAGAGAGAGAGGAGTCACACACAGAGAGAGGAGTCACAGAGAGAGACAGAGAGAGAGAGGAGTCACAGAGAGAGACAGAGAGAGAGAGAGACAGAGAGAGAGACAGAGAGAGAGAGGGAGGAGACACAGAGAGAGACAGAGAGAGAGGAGTCACAGAGAGAGACAGAGAGAGAGAGGAGTCACAGAGAGAGACAGAGAGAGAGAGAGACAGAGAGAGAGACAGAGAGAGAGAGGGAGGAGTCACACAGAGAGACAGAGAGAGGAGACACAGAGAGAGACAGAGAGAGGAGACACAGAGAGAGACAGAGAGAGGAGACACACAGAGAGAGGAGTCACAGAGAGAGAGAGAGAGAGGAGACACAGAGAGAGAGGAGACACAGAGAGAGACAGAGAGAGGAGACACAGAGAGAGAGGAGACACAGAGAGAGACAGAGAGAGGAGACACAGAGAGAGACAGAGAGAGGAGACACAGAGAGAGAGGAGTCACAGAGAGAGAGAGAGAGAGGAGACACAGAGAGAGACAGAGAGAGGAGACACAGAGAGAGAGGAGTCACAGAGAGAGAGAGAGAGAGGAGACACAGAGAGAGACAGAGAGAGGAGACACAGAGAGAGAGGAGTCACACAGAGAGAGAGAGAGAGGAGACACAGAGAGAGAGAGAGAGGAGACACAGAGAGAGACACACAGAGAGAGGAGACAGAGAGACAGAGAGAGAGAGGAGACACAGAGAGAGAGAGAGAGAGGAGACACAGAGAGAGAGGAGACACAGAGAGAGAGAGAGAGAGGAGACACAGAGAGAGAGGAGTCACAGAGAGAGAGAGAGAGAGGAGACACAGAGAGAGACACACAGAGAGAGGAGACAGAGAGACAGAGAGAGAGAGGAGATACAGAGAGAGACAGCGAGAGAAGACACAGAGAGAGAGAGAGACACACACACACACACACACACACACACACACACAGAGGAGACACAGAGAGAGACAGAGAGAGAGGAGACAGAGAGAGAGAGAGAGAGAGAGAGAGAGGAGACACACACGCACACACACACACACACAGAGGAGACACACACAGAGACAGAGAGGACACACAGAGTGACACAGAGAGAGAGAGAGGAGACACAGAGAGTGACACAGAGAGAGAGAGAGAGAGAGAGGAGACATAGAGAGACACAGAGAGTGACACAGAGACACAGAGAGAGAGGAGACAGAGGGAGAGGGGGGAGAGACAGAGAGAGAGACACAGAGACACGGAGAGAGAGACACAGACACACAGACACTCAGACACACACACACACACACACACACACACACACACACACACACACACACACACACAAGCGTCTATCCTTCACCTGCGCCAAACTTATTCCAAAGTGTGTTCGCGAGAACAATGATCAGCAGGAGTGAGCTCCCCTCCCTCACATCCGCAGTGACAGAAACAAAAGAGACCAGTTGACCCGGTGATTAAATCAAAATAAAAGAAAATAAATGATAATGATAAGTTTCAATGAAAGGTTCCTCTTTGTTGTTTTTCTTCTTCTGTGTTCTTCTTCTTAGTCTGCTGCTGCTGCTGCTGCTGCTGCTGTTGTCTATCTACACTGCTTCTGTTACTCAGTGGCGCATGTTCTGCTTTCCATAGTTGAGACAGTGGATCTCTCTCTCTCTCTCTCTCTCTCTCTCTCTCTCTCTCTCTATCTATCTATCTATCTATCTATCTGTCTGTCTATCTAGCTATCTAGCTATCTATCTCTCAATTTTCTTTTTCCTTTCTGTTCCATTTTATCTGTTTTGCACCACTTTAGTTCTGATTTGTATCTACTATGTCACTAGAGCTTCACAGCTCAGTTCAGTGCTCTCTCTCTCTCTCTCTCTCTCTCTCTAGCATTCATGCTAGGGTTTTGTTGTTGTTTTTCCCTTGGTGTGT
>NC_134893.1:36170082-36172582 GCF_041734735.1 Babylonia areolata | reverse complement strand
AAAGAACTTAGAGAAAGACTTTTCAGCTCTTTTGTTATCGTTGGCACGACCACTTAGAAAACATTGTGAGATGCTCGTTATATGAATTGTATAAGACTTAGCTCAGAAGAGAGAAATAATATGTGGATGTTTTATAGATGAACAAATATGAACACACTCGCTCAGTTTATCCTTTATAACGACCAAGCAGACAGGGCAGCAAAAAGGGGAGCAAAGAATCACATAGATAGTATAAAAATATATTGCCCATTGTCATACAAGGAAATAAGCAATATACTAGAAAGAGACTTTTATAGGTGCTTGAATTCAATTCTAAAACCTCGTCAGTTGACTCTCTCAGACTTTGGTCCGATTCGCAGACCAATTCTGAGTTTAGCTCTCAGACTATTATCAAATTCATTACGGACCAAGTATTGTTCTAATGTCAAGTGCATATGCTTTAGTAACATCACAATTAAGCATATAAGTTTTGACTGTAGCTTGATGAAGCCTTATGTACACGAAAGTGTGTCTTCACAAGTGACTGAGAACGTTGATGTTTTTGAATTTTTGCATTCATTATCAGTTGTTTCGCTTGTCAGTTTAACGACTTCTCTTTTACGAAGTCCTTTAAGTAATTTCCTGTAATTGTTTTTTGTTGTTTTTTTTAATTCAGATTTCACCCTCATTTCACCCTCATTTACCCATTTTCCCCCATCCCTCCATTCATTTACATCTCCCACCCCTTCTAACCGATAATACTCAAATGTATTCATAAATACTTTAACAAAATGTCTTCAATCACCGATATGTGTGACGGGACATTAAACAAAATTCCTCCTCGCTCAGTTTAGGATGAGAATATCACAAGTTTAGGATGAGATTATCACAAATCAATGTTCACATACACCGTTACTCGAGGAAACGTTCGTTCGTTTATTTATTTATAGTCTGTTCATCTAAGATGATGATATTAGACTGAAAATAAATGATATTATCATTATCATTTCTATCATAATGATGATTGTTATTATTCATTAGAAATCGACATTTCTGTATATTCGAATGAAAAAGGGGCGGTTGAAGTGGAGGGGGGGGGGCGGGGAGGGGGGGGGCAAGGGGGAGGGGACTAAGAAAGGAAGAGACAGACAGACAGACAGAACAGAATGTGGAAAAGATAGAGAACAAAATCTAAAATGGAGAGGGTGAGTGTCAGTGATTGGAGAAAGAAAAAACATAATATTGGAAGGGTGTGTGTGAGAGGCGGGACGGGGGAAGCGGGATTAGGACAAAAAAATATCAATAATCAAATAATGTATGCACTACTTCTGTAGATTATTATTTGAAAAGAGGTTCATGTGGGGACCTACAATAAACAACCAACTGGACTATTTAATACATAGCTAGCTAACATTAATAAAGAAAAGTTTGAAATATATAACTTTTTCCAAAAAATGTTAACATTTGAAACTGGTAACACGTGTTCTGTAATTTCTGGAGGCAAAAAAGGTTTCATTACTAAACAGCGGGTTAAAACGTGTTCTACCGTTAAACGTCCCTTGCAAATGCATTCAATATTTTCACAATATTTTGTGTATGGGGCATTTAGTAATAACCTAAATGCCATGCTCTTAACAGCCCTGCCAGTTCTTTTAGCATTTCATAAGGCAGAAGTGTTAACTTCTAAAGACATAAAGGAATTTTGCATATTTCTTTCAACAATATTATACATTTCAGATGATGATAAACGATGAGGAAGTTCAATTGCATTTAAAGCGTTTTTAGCTCCAAGTTTTGCAAGATGATCTGCACGTTCTCCGCAGTGTGAGGGAATCCAGCACAAATCAATGTTCACATACACCGTTACTCAAGGAAACAAGAAGGCTGTAATTGTCCATTTTGTATTACTCACTTGAAACCGAAATTCACTTTGTTTTTGTGTGTTCAGTGTACGAAGATTTGAGATCGAAGTACTTACATGATATTGTCAGTTTCGAAAATCATAATCTGTATTTTGTGATAGTTTCAGAGGCGAGCATCATTGAGTTTGCTACACTTTTATTTTATGCCTTTAAGCTCAGATCTCAGATTCTGAATGCAGGCCAAAATATGTAAAATGGAAGTGAAGCAGTGTATAAGATAAAAATCGGTTAAGTATCACAAAACACAATTCTTTACATGAATTTGCTAATTATATATATATATATATATATATATATGTGTGTGTGTGTGTGTGTGTGTGTGTGTGTGTGTGTGTGTGTGTGTGTGTGTGTGTGTGTGTGTGTGTGTGTGTGTGTGTGTGTGTGTGTGTTTTGTTGTTGTTGTTCTGCTTCCTTTTCCATTATGTAACTTGTAGTATATAAATATGTCGAATGTGAACCACTATTCGAAGGGGCTGTGGCCTATTCAAGAAACTCCTGTCAGTGTCAGTGTGTCAGTGTCAGTGTCAGTCTCTCTGTCACTCTCTCTCTGTTTCTGCCCGTGTCTGCCTCTCTCTTTGTCTGTCTCTGTCTGTCCGTAT
>NC_134893.1:36160082-36162582 GCF_041734735.1 Babylonia areolata | reverse complement strand
AGAAGACAATGCAGCAGAATGTCAGGCAGCTGACTGCATGCGACAAGCACTAGGAAGTCAGTCATCATGTCCGACATTATTTGAGTCCAGTACAGGGCTCACCCAATATGTAGAATCATCCGAGTGGGAATATTAACCGAACAGCTTTTTAAAAATAATTAATTAATTAATTAAAATTTTTAAAAAATAAAAAAATTAACGAACCGGCGGGCAAGGAATCAAACAATCAAAACAAAAATCGAAGAATTAATAGTGCAACAGGTAGGCTGTTGACGAGCAATTAATCCCGAATATGTTTTTGATTACTAAGTCCATCACAGTTTCTTCATTTCTCCAAAACTGTTTCAGTTGAATAAATTTCAAGCTATCTAGATTTATCAAAAGTATCCATTTACAAGACAATCTTTTATATGGTATCTCGTTGTCAGTTACAGAAATTTACACCACAAAGGTAAAAATTTGAAATGCAATTAATCTATTAGTTGTTTGGTGTGTGTGTGTGTGTGTGTGTGTGTGTGTGTGTGTGTGTGTGTGTGTGTGTGTGTGTGTGTGTGTGTGTGTGTGTGTGTGTGTGTGTGTGTTCAGCCTAATTCAATTAAAAAAATTATGTGTTAAATCATATTCACAAAAGGATTCTTTTTCATTTCTTGCACTATATTTATTTGTACACTCACTTACGCACTTCCAGTATTTTAGTCTGTTTGTTTAGTTCGTTTACACTACTAGGACGGGCATGTGTGTGTGTGAAAGGGGAAGGGGAAAGAAGGCAGAGATTGAGAAGCGACAACAAAACCACCACCAGCAGCACCACCAGCAGCAGCACCACCACCACCACCAGCAATAACAACAACAACAACAACAACGATGCTTTAGGGGGGAAAAAAAAAGGAAATCAATATGAAAACAACACCATCCGAAACAACATGTTCTTCATGACCATTGTGATTTATTGGCGAAGCCTATCTCTCCAAGTGTCGAGCCAGCTTCACACACAGAGCATCGGGAGCTGATAGCGCTTCCGCCGCGGCTTGTGAAACAAAGAAGCATCTGTGTCAGTTGAGAATGAGAACACCGCTTCCTCCTTCCTCGTTGCTTAGCGCACGTGCTGGCTGGAGACTGAAAGATGCTCCATGTTGCCTGAAACACAACTTTGTGTGTGGGGTGTTGGTTTGGAAGTTTGCATGTCAGCACTGCCAAAAACAGTTTTGTGTGTGTGTGTGTGTGTGTGTGTGTGTGTGTGTGTGTGTGTGTGTGTGTGTGTGTGTGTGTGTGTGTGTGTGTGCGTGTGTGTGTGTGTGTGTGTGTTGGCAAACGAACGACTGAAAACAGGAAGAGCGTGAAGCGTGGTTAAATGATAATGCTAATACTAATAATATTATTTGTATTATTACTGTTGCACTGGCTCTTAGTGCTCAGTGATGCAGCTTTGGGGGCTCGTTGGCCTTTGGGAACCATCCCATCGCCGACTGTCCTGAAACCCTCATGGCCGAGAGAGTGGGGGAAAAACTTGGGCAAGACACTCTCCACTATGATCAAATTCCAGCCCAGCAAGATGCCTCCTCTGCTGTTCTGGTGGTCATAGTCGGATACGACTGACTATCACCCATGAATGATACTAATAATGAGAAGAAGGAGAAGAAGAAGACAGTTATTTAGCTGGATCTTGTGCGGAATCAAATCAAACCTCTAGGCCAATTTTCACACACATGGTCAACATAACTCAGGAAGAAAGGGATGAAGGACAACACATACATACATGCAGACAGAAAGCTACTTCTTCTTCTTCTTCTTCTTCGTGGGCTGCAACTCCCACGTTCACTCGTATGCACACTAGTGGGCTTTTACGTGTATGACCGTTTTTACCCCGCCATGAAAGGCAGCCATACTCCGTTTTCGAGGGTGCAGAAGGTCAAAAACTATGGGCGAAAAAGGGAATGGTATGGAGGAGCTGTTTTGGAAAGAGGTTAGTTTTAAGACCAGACTTGAAAGATCTGAGTATTTAAAAATTTCTACATTATTTTAACTTTCACTGCTGAAAAGTAATGGCTGTTGTTGTCTCAAATGAAAAGTGTGAACGTACAAAGTTTAAGTAATTTATTGGATTAAGAAATCCGTTATTTTCTTGTTCTGTGATTTTTTTTTTTTTATAGCAGGAATGAGGCCCAAATGTTAAATCGGCATCAAAATGTATATCTATATAATCATGACGTCCTGATCAATAATTGTGACTCATGAAAATGTGTGTTCTTTGGAGGTCAGTTGGCGTCAGAATCAGAATCAGTTGGGTGTTGTTGTTTTTGTTTTTTTATTTTCTTGTTTTTTTGTTGTTGTTTTTTGTTGTTGTTGTTGTTTGATAACTCGTTGTACATGATTTGCAAACATTGCTGTAACTCATCATTTCACCAGAGCGAAATTCACACCGTTTAATACCAATTATTTGCAAATTTTGGCTCAGGAGCTCAGGCAGAAGGGTTAAAATTGCTCAGGAACTCAGGGCTCA
>NC_134893.1:36152582-36157582 GCF_041734735.1 Babylonia areolata | reverse complement strand
ATGGTCCGTAAGAACAACGGCAGCATTCCCTACACGCCTCCCGAAGTGTGCGAGGCCGTGCGCAACGAGAACGTTCCGGTCAGCAAGTCTGCCGACGTGTGGGCCCTGGCCGTGCTGCTCTTCTGCATGCTGACGGGCAACTTCCCCTGGGAGAACGCCGATATCGGCGACATGTACTTCAACGAGTTCGTGCTGTGGCAGCGGAGGAAGACGACCAAGATGCCCTCCCAGTGGCGGCGGTTCACGCCCCGCGCCATGAAGCTGTTCCGCAAGGCACTGGAGGTGAAGGCGGAGCGGCGCTGCGAGGTGGTGGAGGTGCACAAGTACCTGTCGGATGACTGGACTCAGAAGCCTCGCGTCAACGACAGCGAGGAGGAGTCGGGCTCCTCGGCCTCCGGGGCCCACATGGACGAGCTGGCCACCATGCTGAAGGACCACGGCATCGAGACCCGCGTGGACCGACGTCTCCGGGAGAGGAGGATCTCCGAGTGGCTGCTGTCGCTATGATCCCGGACCGTCCACCTTGGACGGTCTTTTTTTTTTTTTTTTTTTTTTTTTTTACCTTTCGTGGGACGCTACTCTGACTTTCAGTAACTTGGTGCCATTGTTAGAAACTTTGTTTTGGTGGGAAGTTCTGTGCCTGGACAAGAACTTTTTTGACCGCCTACTAGTATTGTTTGGAGGGGGTTGGGGGTGGGGTTGCTTCCTCTTGGGGAATCTACTCACCTTTTTGTTAGAGGTGTTGTGTTGTGTGTGTGGACAGCCTCCCTTAAGGAACATGCCATGTGGTCTGCCTGCCTTCTCTGGTGACGCGCAAAGACTATCAGAGCTTTCCCATGCCTAGTTCTGTTCGTGACAAAGCGTTAGGGTTCTGTTTATGCTTTTTTCTTCTTCTTCTTTTTTTTCCTCAAGGCCTGACTAAGCGCGTTGGCTTACGCTTGCTGGTCAGGCATTTGCTTAGCAGATGTGGTGTAGCGTATATGGATTTGTTCGAACGAAGTGACGCCTCCTTGAGTAACAGAACTGAACGGAACTCTGTTCTTGGTGTTGATCAGGGTGGACTGTGCAGTGCAACATTGTGGCATCAAGACTGTAAAGCCTGCCTCGCTGTAGTCTCTGCCATGCTGACTGCGCTTGTTCGGGATTTGGTTCTTCCCTTTGTGGGTATGATATTTGGGATGGTTTTGTTGTTGTTGTTTTTTCACTCTTGAACGGGTGGGTAGAAATGACTTGTCACTGTGGACTGTTCGGAAAGACTGAGCTCGTTTTGATGCAGTGATGTAGTAACTTATGATATTAACAGGGTCTCTTGTTCAGTGTCTGACACATTGTCATGACTTATTATAGGAATATCGTTGCATTTATGACGGACTGCATGACATAACATTTGTTAAAAAATACTATGAAGTACAACACCAGCTGCTGTTTTGTTTAATCGTTTTGTTGGCTTCTTTGACACCGGTCGTCCTTTTGTTTTCCGTGTCGGTATAATTTATTGTTCTTTCGTTTGTTTACGTGTTTTTTTGGTTCTGTCATATTCCTTTTTTCTAACTGCAGAGAGAGAGAGAGAGAGAGAACAAAACGGATGTTTATTTCACGAGGGTAGTGAAGTAAGCATAGATGCTTTTTTACATCCAGCCCTCAAGGGCAAGAGAGAGAGAGAGAGAGAGAGAGAGAGAGAGAGAGAGAGAGAGAGAGCTGGTGATAATGGAATAACTGATATGGGTCACGGACATCCGGCCAATTCATGTTCGTTTTGTCAATCTTGCTGCACAGCTTTCTTCTATCTCAGGCTTGAGAACTCCGTTCAACGATGAGGTTGAGATTCTGATTTCGGTGTGGCAGATTTTTTTTTTTTTTTCATTTTTTTTGTAATGTACATTTGTATTATGTCATATTTGAGTAGAACTACCACGTTGATTCCACGAATTTATTTATTTATTTATTTATCTATATGTGTATATTTTATGAATTCATGTTTGTGTCTTGATGTATTATTTGTTTATTCATTTATTTATTATCGAAAGAAAATATTTGATAAATACTTGTACGGATTTTGTTCAGGAGGAGAGGATAAGTATAAGGCTTATACGTTTAAGTATTTTCTGCACTGAGTTTAGTTCAACAGGTACATTTTGTTTAATCAAGGCAACAATAACAATAAAGTCAACAACAGCAACAACAACAACAACAACAACAACAAAACAATGAAAACAAAACAACTGGTTTGGAAAGTTAGACGAAGCCAAAAGTGCAGCATATCCAAAACACGGATCAGAGCGCATTTTAGATTGGAAAGGTTGTCATCTTTGATCTACTGCACGCAGGAAAAAATACACAAAAAATGGGTGGCGCTGCAGTATAGCGACGCGCTCTCCCTGGGGAGAGCAGCCCGAATTTCACACAGAGAAATCTGTTGTGATAAAAAGAAATACAAATACAAAATATAAGTACTGGTTATCTGTTTACTAGGGCGCATGTCAGTTTATTCACCATGGCGTCCTGTCGGTTGTAAAATCAACTGAATGAATAGGCCTATACTTAAGTGACTGAAATGGTTGATTTTATTGTTTTGAAATGTTATTGTTTATCGACCATGCCTTGGGGTCAAAGGATGATTTTTTTTTCTTTGGTTTGAATCTCACAGTGTGTGTGTGTGTGTGTGTGTGTGTGTGTGTGTGTGTGTGTGTGTGTGTGAATAAGGAAAAGAGCAGTTTTTTGTGCATGTTATAGTTCTGGTATTTGTGATATTTTGCTGAGAACATTGTACCTGCATATAGAAAGGGGCTGGTTGATTTTACTCCCCTTTTTTTTCTTTTTCTTTTTTTTTGCGTAGAGAATGAAGGAATGGTGATCTGAACAATCCAAGGAATAAAATGTTGAAACGAACAAAGGAACATGTGGCTTGTCTTTGTTGTCTTCTCTCTGTGAAATCAGTGGGGGTCATTGTTCTTGGTTTCGATGAGAACTTTATAAAAAAAAAAATCCGCCTGTGCTGTTTCCTGGCTTTTACGTCACACTTTTGTTTTTCTTTCTCTTTGTCTGTATGTCTGTCTGTCTGTTTGTCTGCCAGCCTGCCTGCCTGCCTGCTTGCCTGTCTAGCATCTGCCTGTCTTGTCTTTCTGTCTCTCTGTCTCTGTCTTTCTCTACCTCTGTCTGACTCTGTCTCCACCACTCTCTCTGTTGTCCCTCTGTCTCTCGCATGGGCAGATAGATGAGTAGATTTTAAAGTTCCGTTTTCTATAGCCTTTTTCAGTTTCTCTCTCTTTCTCTGTCTCCTCTTTCCTCCTTCTCTCTATGGCTGAACAGCATTTTGTTTCACTTTTCTTCTCTCCGTCCTACCCCCCACCCCCACCCCCCCGCGCCCCCCCTCACCCCTCCTCACCTCCACCCCCTACACTCCCGCCCTCCCCACACTCTCTCTCTCGACCCATCTCTCTCTCTCTCTCTGTGGCCCAGCAGTAGCAGAAAACAGTGCAGCAGAACGGTATTGGATGCAGCAGTATAGAGAAGAATACCCGAGTAAAACTGTGGAGCAGTATTGCCTGCACAGTCAGCGGAAATGCTGAATCGTGATAGTTGTGGCAGGAGTGGTCAGCAGCAGCAGCAGCAACGACAGTGGAAGCAGTAGCAGAAGTTGCATCAGTAGCAACGCGGGCAGCAGAAGAAGCAGTAGCAGATGTTGCAGCCCGGCATCAGTAGAAATGGCAGTAGAAGCAGTAGCAGTTTTTTTGTTGTTTTTTTTTTTTTTGCAGCAGCACAGAGTAGCAATGGCAGTATAGAGAATCAGTAGCAATTGCTGCAGCCCAGCATCTGTAGCAACGGCAGTAGAAGCCGTAGCAGTAGTAGCAGTAACAGTAGCAGTAACAACAGCTGCAGCAGAAATGACAAACGGATAGCGGCCACAACAGCAGCAACAGCAACAACAGCAGCAGCAGCAGCAGCAGCATCTCTTATACACCCACGGCGCGTAACAGCAGTATTATGTTCTTTGTAGCAGAGCAGCGTCTGCACAAAGAAATAGCTCGTCACAGCGTGTACTTTTTCAGCTTAACTCTTTCACAGACAGCAGGAAACAATAGACAATGATTAGAGGGCTGGTATACTTACCTACCTACCTACCTACCTACCGCCAGCAGCGGTATTGGCAAGGCGGCAACGACGGAAGCAGGAACAGGCAAAGACAGAGATAGGAGTGGCAACGAGTGTATATATATATATACTTTTCTTTTTTTTTTTCTCTTTTTTTTTTTTTTTTTTTTTTTTTAAGATGTGGCATAGCGTATCTGCACGCTCAGGCACCTCCGTTTCAGTTTCAGTTTCAAGGAAGCGTTATCACGTGCGGACTGATCTATACACGCCACACCACATCTGGTGAAAAAACAACAACATGAAGACTGATCTATACACGCCACACCACATCTGGTGAAAAAACAACAACAACATGAAGACTGATCTATACACCACATCTGGTGAAAAAACAACAACATCAAGACTGATCTATACACGCCACACCACATCTGGTGAAAAAACAACATCAAGACTGATCTATACACGCCACACCACATCTGGTGAAAAAACAACATGAAGACTGATCTATACACGCCACACAACATCTGGTGAAAAAACAACAACATGACTGATCTATACACGCCACACCACATCTGGTGAAAAAACAACAACATGACTGATCTATACACGCCACACCACATCTGGTGTAAAAACAACAACATCACGACTGATCTATACACGCCACACCACATCTCGTGAAAAAACAACAACATGAAGACTGATCTATACACGCCACACCACATCTGGTGAAAAAACAACATCATGACTGATCTATACACCACATCTGGTGAAAAAACAACAACATCACGACTGATCTATACACGCCACACCACATCTGGTGAAAAAAAAACAACATGAAGACTGATCTATACACGTCACACCACATCTGGTGAAAAAACAACAACATCAAGACTGATCTATACACGCCA
>NC_134893.1:36132582-36137582 GCF_041734735.1 Babylonia areolata | reverse complement strand
CCCACGAACGCTGGTTCTTCCAGAAAGAAAGCTTAATCAAGAGCAAATCCAAAAGCCTACGAGAGCAAAAAGTTCTAAGAAATCGAACTTGACAACTGAGTTGTACAGTCTGTTACGTATGGCTTGTGTCCCCTTGTTTTTAAAACATGGCTGACTTTACCACACTGTACACAGCTTGCTTCCCTTTAGGCAGACATGTGTAGACCTTCGGCAATTTCCTGTGTCTTTTAACAGTGGCCAACTAAAATCTCTGTCTATGTGTTACTTCCTCGTTTTCGTGTTTTGGACAAGCGTCAAGGCAGCAGGTTGTGCTTTCTGGCCTCTGTGTGTGATCAGTGCATGGTCTGTTTGTTTACTGACCTGCTCCGTCGTGTACGTGGACCTGGGATTTTTATCCACTGTGAGTGTGTGTGTGTGTGTCTGTGTGTGTCTGTGTGTGTGTGTGTGTGTGTGTGTGTCTGTCTATGTGTGTGTGTGTGTGTGTGTGTGTGTGTGTGTGTGTGTGTGTGTGTGTGTGTTCATCGATTTTACGTCTTTTCACCAAGAGTGATATATCAGACGATACAAAAGGAGAAAGCTGGGGAGGTGGGGGAGGGGAAGGGGAAGGGGAGGGGCTTGAAGTTAGAAGGGGTGATGGTGAAGTGAACTGGATATGGGGAAAGTGGTCTGAGTGTATATATACTGTGTGTGTTTACTGTGTGTGTGTGTGCTGGCTAAACTAGGTGAGGGTAGCTGACGGGTCTCAAACCCTCGGTGAGTTAGGGCTTGTCTACCCAAGCATGTGAAGACTGGATCCGGCGGACTCTGCGGAAGAAACCTTCATGGTTCAACGGAGAGGAAGGCGGTTGCAGCAGAGCACTGTGGAGTGCTGAGGGCAGGATGAGGCACATAGGACATCCTGGTCATCCACTGCATCTGTTTCCATCTCCAGTCGTCTTGACCTCGTCTTGCCACTGGATACACACGGTCTCGGACGAGAGAGTGAGGTCGACGGTGCGCAACTCCTCCTCACTATAAACAAAGTCATCGCGCAAGTCATCAGTCATCCTTCATCCCATACCATCATTTTCCCCATTTTCCTGTGGCGACAGGCGAGCGACGAAGCGACAGGTGTGGGTACACTGGCAGTCGTAGCCGCGGACCTGCACACAGGCGGCTCAGGCCATAGGGTCGTTTTTCACCGACTGGAGCAGCGGTGGAGATCGGCAGCCCCCTGAGTGACTGAGCAGCCCTCTTCAGGACAGCACTGCTCACCTCCATGGCATGAGGAAGGGGCTAGAAAAGGTGCCCTAAACATTGCCTGCTCCACACCACCCTAGTCAGCATACCGCGGCTGATGGGGACCCTACTCAAGCGGTCGACACACAAAGGAAAGAAAGAAGAAAGCAAGGAGCACCCCATTGACCATTGCCACATGGAACGTGCGTACGCTTCTGGACAGAGGCGACTCAGACAGACCACAGAGACGCACAGCACTCATTGCGAGTGAAATAGCCAAGTACAACATCGACATCGCTGCCTTTAGTGAGACCAGACTGACAGAAGAAGGCGAACTCTGTGAGCGAGGCGCAGGCTCCACCTTCTTTTGGACGCGGACCTGAGGAGAGACGTGAGGCTGGAGTTGGCTTTGCAGTGAAGACAACCCTCGTTGGCAAGCTGGCTGGCCCCCCGAAAGGAGTGAACGATCGCCTGATGACGATGAAACTCCCTTTATGCAACGGGAAGAGGTTTACCACCATTGTCAGCGCCTACGCGGCCCACCGTAACCAACCCGGATGAGATCAAGGACAAGTTCTACGAGGACCTGAACGCTGTCATCACCACTGTTCTCAATGCAGACAAGCTCATCATTCTTGGTGACTTTAACGCGAGAGTTGGTTGTGACAGCACCTCCTGGGAAGGCGTGATTGGGAAGCATGGGGTTGGCAACTGTAACAACAATGGTCAACTACTTCTCCAGACATGTGCCGAGCACGACCTTCTTATCACAAACACCGTCTTCTGCCTCCCTACCCGTAACAGGACGTCATGGATGCATCCTCGCTCTGGGCATTGGCATCTCATCGACTTTGTCATCGTCAGGAAGAGGGACAGGCAGGACGTACGAGTCACGAGGGCCATGTGCGGCGCTGAGTGCTGGACAGACCACCACCTTATGGTCTCCAAACTCAACCTCCGCATCCAGCCCAAGAGACGGCCTCAGGGCATGAAAGCACCCGAATGAATGTCAACAAGCTGGAGCTAGGCAACATCAAGCAGAGCTTTGCTGACACCCTGGAGGAACGCCTTGAGTCCACCGTGCTGGACAACCAGAATGTGGAGGCAGCATGGGGCGCACTGCATGAGACGGTGTACAACACTGCCATGGAGTGCCTGGGGCCTTCTGCCAGGAAGCACAAAGACTGGTTTGATGAGAACTGCACTGAGATCAAGCAGCTGCTGGAAGACAAACGCCAAGCCTACAGAGCCCACATTGAAGATCCCAAGTCACAGTCAAAGAAAGACATACTGAAGAGCGCACGCAGCACCATCCAGCTGAAGCTGCGGCAGATGCAGGATTCCTGGTTGAGCAACAAAGCTGATGAGATCCAGGGCTTTGCAGACAGGAACGACATGAAGAACTCTATAACGGCCTGAAAGAAGTCTACGGTCCCACCACCTCTGGATCTGCTCCACTCCTCAGTGCTGATGGTTCTACCCTGATCACTGACAAGGACGGAATCCTTGAGAGATGGGCTGAACACTTTGACAGCGTGCTGAACCACCCTTCCACCATCAATGATGAAGCCATCGACCGACTCCCCCAGGTGCCAGTCAGTGAGTCGTTGGATGCCATTCCAACTTTGGAGGAGACCCAGAAAGCTATCCGTCTGCTATCCAATGGCAAAGCCCCTGGCTCAGACTCCATTCCAGCTGGGGTCTACAAAGAAGGTGGTATGGCGCTGACTGAGAAGCTTCATCAGCAGTTCCAGCTCATCTGGCAGCATGAGGCAGTTCCACAGGACTTCAAAGACGCTTCCATCATACACCTGTACAAGCGCAAAGGAAATCGTCAGGCCTGTGACAACCATCGTGGAATATCCCTGGTGTCTGTCGCAGGCAAGACTCTGGCCAGAGTGCTACTCAACCGTCTCATAGCGCACCTTGAGTAAGGTCTCCTACCAGACAGCCAGTGTGGCTTCCGGAAAGAACGCGGGACTATCGACATGGTGTTTGCTGCCAGGCAGCTCCAAGAGAAGTGTCAGGAACAGAACGCCGACCTTTACTCCACGTATGTCGATCTGACCTAGGCCTTCGATACTGTTAGCAGAGATGGCCTTTGGAGAATCATGGCGAAGTACGGATGTTCCAGAAAGTTCATCACCATCATACGGCAACAACACGATGGGATGCTGGCCCGAGTCCAAGACAACGGAGAGACTTCAGAACCATTCCCTGTCTTCAACGGAGTCAAGCAAGGGTGTGTTCTTGGCCCCACCCTGTCCCATTGGCATCAGGTACCGCACAGTTCCAGCTCCAGGAAAGCCTTACGTTGAACCAAACATCTTCATCAACGGGCAACGACTGAACGCGGTGGACAAGTTCACATACCTGGGCAGTACACTCTCTCGCACAGTTGTCATCAACGACGAGGTGAATGCCAGACTCGCCAACGCCAGCGCTGCCTTCGGCAGACTCCATAAGAACGTTTGGAACAGTAGAGGCATCACCCTGGAGACGAAGCTCAAAGTATACAAGGCCATAGTTCTCACCACACTGCTCTATGAATGTGACTCATGGACAGTCTACAAACGCCACGCCAAAAAGCTGAACCACTTCCACACCACCAGCCTCAGAAAACTTCTCGGCATAAAGTGGCAAGAGAAGATCCCTGACACAGAGGTGCTCACTCGTGCAAAATGGCCCAGCATCTACACCATCTTGATGCAGGCCCAACTGCGCTGGGCAGGCCATGTAGTTCGCATGCCAGACCACCGGCTCCTCGAGAAACTGCTGTACGGCGAACTCCAACATGGTAAGCGCTCCCATGGAGGCCAAAAGAAGCGCTTCAAAGACACTCTGAAAGCTTCTCAGAAGGCCTTCAACATCAGCCACGACACATGGGAGTTGAATGCAATGGACAGATCAAAGTGGCGTTCAGCTGTCCACAAAGGCGCCAAATCCTGTGAGGCCAACAGAATCGCTGCAGCAGAGCAACGCAGACAGGCCAGGAAAAGCAGTGCCAGCAAGTCCCCGACAGCCGCCACCATCCCCTGTCCACACTGCGTCAGAACCTTCCGGGCGCGGATTGGCCTGAGCAGTCATCTGCGCACCCACAGAGCCCAACCCACCCACCCCCAGGATGACTAGATGGTCATCGTCGATCCCGACGGACGAACCACACATACTGTGTGTGTGTGTGTGTGTGTGTGTGTGTGTGTGTGTGTGTGTGTATCTGTGTCTGTGTGTCTGTGTCTGTGTGTCTATGTGTCTGGGTCTGGGTCTGGATCTGTGTCTCTGTGTGTCTTTCTGTGTATAAAAGTGTGTGTGTGTGTGTGTGTGTGTGGTTGTGTGTGTGTGTGTGTGTGTGTGCGCGCGCACACACACACACACACACACACACACACACACACACGGGGACACCTCACCAAGAACATGTGCTAAGCATCTAATATCATCGATTTTTTTTTTTTATTTTTTTTTTTTTACCTTTTTATTTCTTTCTTTCTTTCAAGACATACCGTTCGGCTTTTAAGCGCTCCTGTTACATGCTGTGTGGCTTCTCATCTTCTCTGGAAAGTGCCACTGTAGCTTCCTAGTGTAGATCGGCCCGCAGCCATGCCATGCAACGCCTCAGTCATCGAGCACACCGACCATGATGCCATGTCTGGCAGCGGCTGGAAGTCGATACCCGGTCGGAAGGAGGAATGGAAAAACCGACGGAAATGTTACGAAGAAGAGAGGGGTTGAAACTGAGGTGGTTTGTTCATAATTTTTATACTAGACCCCCAGGGTGACGA
>NC_134893.1:36125082-36127582 GCF_041734735.1 Babylonia areolata | reverse complement strand
ATCGAGAGAGACAGAGAGAGAGACAGAGAGAGAGGAATAATCAAGGACAGAGATCATTTGTAAACAAGATATAATTTTTCACGTTCAGAATCTCCATCTGCCAGACAGTCTGTTCCAGCACACACACACACACACACACACACACACACACACACACACACACACACACACACACACACACACACACACACACACACACACACACACACACACACACACACACAGATTAAATTCTGGATGATGATGAGGTAGGAAACTAGAGCAGATCGAATTAATTTGAAGCTAAATATTCCTTTTCTTTTCTTCTTTTGTAAAAATATAAAATTCTTATCCAATTAATTAATGTGTAAACAGACCACCCATCACTGCCTGTGATGTATGCAAACTTCAGACACACACACACACACACACACACACACACACACACACACACACACACACACACACACACACACACACACACACACACGGACAGACAGATAGTTGTATGATACATAGAAGACAACTGAAAAGCATATGTTTTCATAATTATAAGCAATAGACCTGCTGACACCTGTGCAGTTTCACCGTGCGCAGATTTTGTTATCAAATCCACAAGACGTTGTTTGTTTGTTTGTTTGTCACAATAAACATTGCTGCAGTCCATAGGACACCATCAATGTTTGGTCGCCAGGAAGCCACACACCAGAGGAGACCCTGCACTTGCTGCCTAGTCACACTGGTTGTGTTCAGTGGTGCCTGTTATGGTTCAAACATCCACAGGACCACCACAACTACTGACATGGAGCCAGATTGAGTAAAGTCTCCCATCCAGAATAGAGACCGCCACCACTTCTCACCATCTAAAGCCCACCCCTACCCCCTACACCCCACCCCACCTCACCCCACCGCCACACAAACTTAACCTTCGTCCTAACAACTCTGCATCTCCCGTTAATCTTTTCCTTTTCTTCTTCGTTTACTGTGCGTCTTTTTCACCTGTGTGTGTGTGTGTGTGTGTTCGTCTTGCACGTGCAGCATGGTGAGAATACCAGTGTAACAGCCTCAAACTATCCCCCTGCTGGATTTTTACCCCGGAGATCATTCTGGCCTCTAATTCGTGGTTCGAACCAACGCGCTCATATTTTCTCGCTTCCAAGGCAGACGCGTTACCTCCAGGCCATCACTCACCTCCATTGCAAGCCAGTCTAGAACGGGAGGGGAAGAGACAAAATCAAAAAAAAAAAAGGTGGGGGGGGAGTTGGGGGGGATAATTCTGGTTTGTTGAAGTTTGCCCCTGCAGGTCATTCCAGGCTAGTCTACGCAGATCCTGGGATTAATCAGGGCTACACACATTTGACCCTGGGGTAAAAACCAACTGGGTTGCGAATGAATATCTACACCGATGTACGTGCTGCAACTAAAATAATGAAGCCACTTTTCTCTGCTTTTCTTCACTAGGTCCACGTCACAGTAGCTAAGCAAGGTTTTTTCATTTCACATCTGCAGATGATGTTTACATCCCTACGTGTAGGACGAAAAAAAATTTTTTTAAATAATATTTTGCATGGTTAATAGTGTCTGGCGCGTGTGTGTGTGTGTGTGTGTGTGTGTGTGTGTGTGTGTGTGTGTGTGTGTGTGTGTGTGTGTGTGTCGTGTGTATGTCTGTGTGTCTGTGTCTGTGTCTGTATCTGTGTGTATCTCTGTGTGTCTGTCTGTGTTTGTGTCTGTCTGTGTCTTTGTGTGTCTGTGTGTGTGTGTCTATGTGTGTGTCTGTGTGTACGTGTCTGTGAGTGTGTGTGTGTGTGTGTGTGTGTGTGTGTGTGTGTGTGTGTGTGTGTGTGTATCTGTCTGTCTGTTTGTGTCTGTGTGTGTGTCTGTGTTGATGCGTCTGTGTGTGTCTGTTTGTACGTGATCCTTTGAACAGACTGATAATCAGTAATTGGTTTATCTTAGCATATCAATATCAGCTTCTCTTTTTTTTTTTTTTTTCTTCGTGAAACAACAAACCTCTAAGTAACTTTGTTAATCCTTGCCCTGTCTGCTGCTGTATTTCGTGTCAACAGACAAGAAAAATACAGGGCTTCCTGCACCAAGTACGTACACCTCTCAAGTGAGGAAGGAGGGAAGGAATGGAGGGAGCCGGCTTCAACAACGATGCCAAACGTTAACGAGCAAAGCAAACGACTCGGAAACCGACGCCGTGAACTTCTTCAGACACTTTAAAAAGAAGTGGTAATTTCCTTAGATTAGAACTCGTGTCTGACTCATCATCGTCAGTCAGAAGGAGGGGGCGGGGGGGGGGGGTGGGGGGGGGGGAGGAAGGGTGCGGTGAGGGAGGGTTGGGGGGAACTGGAGCTCTTTCCCAGACAAGGAAAAGATAAATTAATCTGTAGTAGAAGAAATAACGCTGTTTCATTTCGTTTGTATTTGTATTTCTTTTTATCACAACAGATTTTTCTGTGTGAAATTCGGGGCTGCTCTCCCCCAGGGACAGCGCGTCGCTATACTACAGCGCCAC
>NC_134893.1:36077582-36110082 GCF_041734735.1 Babylonia areolata | reverse complement strand
GGTTGCAGTGTCCATGACTGTCTGCATCAATGCTGTTGGATTGCAGTCTTACATGTCAATGCTCAGACTGCATTAGTAGTAGTAGTAGTGTAGGGACTGGCATTTGACTGTCTAGGCCTCACGGCCTTTTTTTTAATGTCCCCTTCAATACCTGTCTCCTTTTATTCGTGGAATACACTTTTTTTTTTTCTTTTACATGTACTGTAATTCACTCGTCAAAGTCAATAATTTTTTTTTTTAATTGATGTTCATGTCAAGGAGATTTTTGAACACATTAGTATTTTGTGCGTTTAGTTTCAATAGGTAGTGCTTTCCGTATTTGTGCAATTCAATTAGCTAATGATTTTTTTCCTTAGGCTAGTGTTACAGTGCTCTTTACAAATTTTCATCATTAAATTTCTTGTACTCTCATAATCTGACATTCTAAAAATATTATTCACATTGACTTCGTTGTAGCAATTTAACATTTTGTAAGTTTCTATTAAATCTCCTCTTAGCCTTCTGCCCTTAAATGAATGCAGATTAAAGTATATAAGTCTGTTGATAGCTCATAGATTTGCATCCTTTTAATAACTTAGTTGCTCTTCTTTGTACCCTTTCTATAGCTTTAGATTGTCTCTTGAGGTATGGGTGCCACACAATATTACCATATTCTACTTGTGATCTAACCATTGCTTTATATAGTTTAAGAAATATATCTGTATCTAAATAGGTAAGTTTTCTTAATTATTCCTATCATTAGGCTGGCTTTATAATATATATTATATTCTGTATATGTTTTGTCAAATGATAATTTATTATCGAAAGTTATGCCAAGGTCTTTCTCACTTTGACATTTATGCATTGTCATATACATTGACGCAATGGAATCATTACAGCGTCTAAGTTGATACTATGACCGTTGCACATCTATATTGATATTGTGGTAGCTGCATCATATACATCGATGCTACAGCCTTATCAGCAGCGTCTTATGCATGAATGCTGATTGCTGCGTCTTATAGCCTGCATCCATGCTGTTGCCAGAAAGATTGCAGCTTCTTTTATGTTGAAGCTATTATTGCTGCGTCATATAGCCTGCATCCATGCTACTGCCAAAAAGATTGCAGCTTCTTTTATACTGAAGCTGTTATTGCTGCGTCATATAGCCTGCATCAATGCTGTTGCCAGAAAGATTGCAGCTTCTTTTATACGTTGATGCTATGCTTGCTGCGTTGTCTAGCCTACATCGATGGTATAGCTATACAGATTGCAGCGTCTTGTAATTTTGTAATTACATTGATGCAGTGATAGTACCCTTTTGTATCAGACTGGGGAACGGAATATATATATATATTTTTATTTTTTTTTTTAATTTAAAAGATTAACAAAAATTTAAAATTAAAATCCAACTGAAAACACGGCCACGGTCGAGGAGCCACCTCTGCAGGAGATGCTGTGCAGCAGTGCGGGAGAGAGGGCGGGGGTGGGGGTGTTAGGGGGGAAGGGGGGTGCAGGTGGGGTTGGGGGGGGGGGGGGGGATAGTGTCGCCGGCGAAGCCCCTTTCCAAACTTGGTTTTTGCCATTCTTATGGCATCGAGGTCTTTTCCTGACTGAGAATACTGGTTTTTGAAAGAAATTTTTGACAATAATTTTTAGTACTTATTTTGACTAGTTTTGACATCACCTTCCATTACTTCAATTCATGACCACACACACACACACACACACATACACACACAGAGTTACAGACGGCATGGAAAGCCAAGGAGTGACGTCATGCAATACAGAAATACAGCCATGTGAGAACGAAGACAATGGTAGAGATTGAAATGTACCAATGCGCAAATGAGAGGCAGAGGTAGAAGGCACATATTATATATATATATATATATATATACATATACATACATACATACACACACAAAACATATTTCATGCACAGTATACAGATGAGTCTTTGGTACCTCAAATTAACTTTTTAGATCCATATATATATATATATATATATATATATATATATATACACACACATACATACATGCATGCATACATACACACACAAAACATATTTCATGCACAGTATACAGATGAGTCTTAGGTACCTCAAATTAACTTTTTAGATCCAGACCTGAACAACTATCTATACTCACTGCAACAAGGAAGTGTTTTTGCCTCATCATCTACTGAAGTAATTTCAGAAAAAAAAACCCATTGATGTCAAATACAAAAGTTCTTGGTGCAAAGTGACGTATGTGTGCAGTAAGTGGTTGCTGGCTTTTACTGAACGTGCCCACTACCCTTGGGGCGAGACAAGGATGGAGATTGTGTGTGTGTGTGAGAGAGAGAGAGAGAGAGAGAGAGAGAGAGAGAGAGAGAGAGAGAGAGAGAGAGAGAGAAACCACTCAGCAAAATTCCACACCAAAAAACAAGAAACAATGTGTAATCTGAACGACTGAACTGTTTATTCACACACTCTCCCTGTCAGACTCAACACTGTATCATGCAGTAAAACTTTTTTTTTGTTGTTGTGAATAACGGATGAAACATGGAAAATTGCAATATTCCCTATCGTACCACAACAGCTGTTAATTCTTCTGCACACACAAAACTAGGGCTCTATGATCCCAGTCACCATTCCTGTAATCTTTGACACATGACTTAATCAAGAAAGCAAGCAATAACGATGAGTTACATGCTGCACAATTCTTGTAATGGGAAATGTCTGTCCATATAACACTTAACACTAACTTGCGTACATTTTGAATGAATACACATGAAGTGTGTGTGTGTGTGTGTGAGAGAGAGAGAGAGAGAGTGTGTGTGTGTGTGTGCACGCACACATAATCATGTACAATTTCTGAATGTATGTGCAGTACACTGCAGACAGAAAAGGACAGTCTAAATTCCTGCCCTGTTGTTTGGTTCCTTAGCTCCAACACAACAGATCAGGAGTGACTTATTCCTAGTACAATGCATCATTCAAAACAATGTGCTCGTTCCTGAACCACAATGTTTCAAACCAATGTGTTTTTTTCCCTGTAAAGTGTAATGTCTCATTTAAAACAATGTCACTACTCTACACACTTCCACCAATATGACAGAAACACCTATGGAAAAGATGAGAACAGATATAAGTCTGATAGGGAAAATGCGTATGTGAATTTATATATGTGTACGTAAAATTAAATGTATACTGTGTACACATGGTATTAAACATATAGTGTAACGTGAACAGATTGTGTCACCCAACTTATTTCTTTATTTCCCCATGTTGTACTATGTTACTTTCATCAAATCTATTATCATGTTTTGCTGATGCGTGACAATTTCTTTCACCTGTAAAACAACGACAAAAAGAATTCAAATAATTAACTAACATTTTTAAAAACTTTGACAACACTGACTCATGCTAATCACCAAAGCTGATCTTCACTTTTAATTAGTCCCTTTCAGTCCAATTTCAGCAGGCAAGGTAAACATTAACATTCATTTCAGCTTCCCCACAAAAGACAAGAGGGATAACAAAAGGTATAAAGAGGTTGGCTTTTTTTCAATACCCTGAACTTTCAATAAAGTGTTAAGTTTACATGCCAACCACACCCCACCCTACCCCCCAACACACACACACACCTGTCACAACTCTCCCCAGTCCATCCCCACCCTTGACAGCAAGTTGCAAGTTTTACACACAAGTTACAACGTACGCTTCAGCCAAGACCAGCGTGGTATTTTGTTTATAAACAATGTTTCTCTACCGCCTTTCCTGTGTTTCACAAAAAAACAAAAAACAAAAAAAATCATGCTAAACGCAGTCCTCTTGTTAATGCATGTCAACGATGATGTGAACACAATGTCTGTTATGGAAATGGAACGATAATAATGATAACAATCTTCATTCAGATGAAGGCCAAAGCCCTTTACTGAAGAAGGTAACACTGCAAAATAATAGTTTTCATTAATTCAGAAAAAAACATGGCATAATGAATTTACTGGAAAAGAAGGATGAAATCCACAAAAGAAACGAAAAACGGACAAGTGAAAATAAACAAAACACAAGTTTTTCACTCTTCAGTTTTCATCCCAATAAATGGAACACACCACTTCTCAGCCTGTGGTTCTGCCACATTGCAGCGACTGTCTTTCACTCAATGTGTGTGTGTGTGTGTGTGTGTGTGTGTGTGCCTGACTGGGGAGGCGGGTGGTTTTGTATACATGTATGTTTGAATGTATGCTTGTATGTAAGTATGCATTGTGCTTATGTGTGTGAATAACTGGTAACTTCATTTTGGTGTGTACCATACTTTTCGGCCTACAAAGTACAAGGAGCAACTTTTTTTTTTTTTTTTAACTTAAATCTGCCCACAAATTCTTATCAGTTGTATGCACCCTACCTGTGTATGAAAAGTAAATTCTGACCGCCACATGGCGCAGCCTGTCACAACAAACTAAAAAAAGATATGACACTGTTCACAATTATGACATCGTTTACAATTAACGCATACTATCAGTATCACATTGAACAGCAACACTTCAGTCTTACCTCTTCATCTTCACCATCATGTCAAATTAGAACCAAAACATTTACATTTTACCAAATTTTAGGTGAACATGATTGAAATTCGCCCTTTGGCCATGAAAGAAGAGCAGTGTCTGAGTTGAGCAGAAATTAATGGTGCGAGAGTAGAGAGAACAGAAAAGTGAAAGGAACCATCTTTTGACAGCAAAATGGCTGACAGGTCTGAAAAAAAGGCTAGCAGACTGGATTTTGATTAAATAAGTTAAATGACCTGGGGCTTTACAAGAGTGTACATTTGACTGAAGGCTTTAAAAATTATAAAAATTGTATATAAAAGTATTAGAACATATACATATATAAAAGCAGGTAACAGAGTAACAGAACAGAGTCAACAAGCAGACGAAAACAAGTTGGACGGTAGGCCGAAAAGTATGGGACAGAAAGTGTTACGTGTAATATCATGTATTTTGCAAAGCACCTGGGGCATTCTTCTGGATAGAGTGCAATCTAGGTATTCATTTTTATCCTCATCATTATTCAAAGGTAAATCAACTCCCTCAGTCAGTGACACGTACACAGGCACTATGAACACATCATGCAGACACAGTCCAAGAGTAAGCATAGACATGGTAAGAACCAATGACAGACGTCTGTCCCCTGTTGCTACGTTCAGTAGTTGCGACCTTTGCCCTGACCTCCGTAATGTCCATCACCTCCACTGCTTCCGTACCTACCAACAAGGAACGCACAGCAAATTTTGCGGTCATCAAGAATTTTTTTTTTTCTTCTAAAGGACTACGTTCAATACACAAGCATACACCAACACAGTCACAAACACTGAATCACACACACACACACACACACACACACAGACTCACACACACGCACAGTGTCCCTCTCTCTCACATACACATTAATAGACACAGTGCACACACAGTGTTACAAACACTGACGCACACACGCGTGTGCAAACCCACATGTACATGTGTGCACACACACACACACACTCACATTCGCTCAAAAACACATTTCCCTTAAATCTGAAGTCCTGTAATCTTGCTTCTTGCATGTTTTGACAACAAGCACGCAACGCACTGCATTCTGTGTTCTGATAACTCTGGAACAGTCAGACACTGAACAAAATCTCAGACAGCCCTCCTTCCCTGACTCAACCAACGACACACCAGTCCTGTGATCCAATTTACATCAAATCTTCAGACCAAACACACACAAACACGTATTCACACTTCTTCTATTTTACTTTCACACAAGACACACACTATTGTATCCAATGTTTTTCTTAGCTTTCATGCAAGACGCACACTATCGTATCATACATTTTCTGTTGCCTTTTTTCCTCCGCAAAACTAGACACACATACTCCACAACCCGGAAAACAAGCGCACAAGGCACTGAACTCACCAGCTTTTCTTTTGCTTTCGCTGTCCTCCTTGCCGGCCGCTGTCCGGTCCTTTCCGTCCCCCCTGACCGTAGCTGCCCCTGTAGACCTCCCCTCCTCCAACTCCTCCTCCTCCCTGGTTGTAGCCCCCACCTCCCCCCTCTCTGCCTCTCCCTCCCTGCTGACCGGCTCCTCCTCGTCTTTCCCCCTGCTCTGAGCCGCTGTCACGCTTTCGCTGCCCTCCTCTTCCTCCTCCCTGGTGGTAACCGCCTTGCCGTTGTCCCCCCTGACTGTAGTTGTCTCCCCACTGTTGTTGTTGTCCCCACTGCTGTCTGCCTCCCTGATCATAGTAGCCTCCTCCCCTTTGCTGTTGTTGTTGTTGTCCTCTCCCCTGAATGTCGCCCCCTGCGCCATCTTCCGTCTTGGCGTAGCCGCTGGTGGTTCCCCGGGTCCAGCTGCTCAAGTCACGCGCTCCAGCCCCCCAGGTGGCTGTGGCGCTGGGCTGTCCTGCGAGGTCCGGGCCACCCTGCCAGCCCTGGTAACCACTGCCACCGCCTCTCGTCTGACTCTCTGTGGGTGGATCATAGGTAAGAAAAAAACTGAATGTCTGTGGATAGATCATAACTGGAAAGTTATTGACTGTCTGTGGGTAAATCATAAGTAAAAAAAAATTGAATGTGGACACATCATAACTAGAAAGTTATTAACTCTCTGTGGCTAGATCATAAGTAAAAAGAGGTGTGCGAGTTGTGATTGATGAATCGTGATGACACAGTCTTTTAAATAGTATTTTCGTTCAGTATGTATCTTACAAATTAAAAAAAAAATATCACATTCCTGTGTCTTATGTATAACACCATGTATTGTTAGATGTGCTAAAAGCAGCTGGCTAAGTACTACAAGAAAGCACATTATCATTATCATCATCATCATCTCTCACAGCCTAATTTACCTCCATGTGGATGCTGGTAATGCGACATGTCTCCTCCATAGCTCTGCTGGTACTGTGCAGTGTAGTCATGACTTGGGGAAGAACCGTATGCAGGGTTGTTGAAATCTTGACCATAAAGCTGCTGCTGTTGCTGCTGAGGGTTCAAATCTTGACTGTGCAGCAGCTGCTGGTGACCGGGCTGTTCAAACACACACACAAACGCATGCAAGAACATGCATGCATGCATGAAGGAATATACCCACACCCACACATGCACACACACATATGCACATACACAGGAATGTACCACACACACATACACTGGACTGCACACAGACACAGACACACACACACACACGTGCACACACACACTTGCAAGCACGCAGAGACAAACACATATATATACAAATGTTCACACACACAAACACACAACACATTATAAAACAGAAGTGAAAAAAAACCAAAAAGTCTCAGACATATCACTGAACCCACACATGAAGCATGTAATAGTATTTTCTCTTCTTTAAAAAAGAAAAAAAAATTGAAACACAGAATCCCATTACACTGAAACTTCACTTCCAAAACAACATTTTCAGATTACAAATGGAGGGTAGAAAAGAAAACAAAACTCTGAAGAAATTTGAAAATTATTCACAGTCCACAGGTACATAATAAATATTCATTTTCATTCTTTCCACCTTTGGCATTATTTTCAAGATACAAAAGTAACAGCATGATGTACACACACAATAAAATCAAACTAAAAAAAATTAAAATAAAAATAAAATGGCGGTTGGTCTGCTCAAATGGAGTTCAGTATTGACATGCAAGTTATTGGCTTTGACTCAGCTTCATCA
This sequence comes from Babylonia areolata, assembly GCF_041734735.1. Taxonomy (NCBI): domain Eukaryota; kingdom Metazoa; phylum Mollusca; class Gastropoda; order Neogastropoda; family Buccinidae; genus Babylonia; species Babylonia areolata. The sequence goes on along the minus strand of NC_134893.1, from coordinate 36,102,397 downwards.
TCAACTGTCAAACAGCTTTCAACACGAAAGCAGGCGGGTGAGCTTAGCCAAACTGAAAATGAATTTGTCAGAACTTTTTGACGACAGTGTAACTGGAAGAGCTACTCACAATACTACCAAAGATGATGAGAAGAGGACAAGCTTACTGCAAGCATGTGAGACAGTTCTGTAAGTTGAAGCCACGTTTTTAAAGGATGCCATGCTTCAAGCTGCAGCCACCCCAGTTTTTGTTCTTTTCATGTGCGCAGCCTTCATTCTAAGAAAGTAATAATAAAACATGAACTGGAAGACTCCCTTTTTGCTGCAACTCAGAGTGCGTGGGGGAGGAGGATGTGGAGGATTGACCATGGTAAGAAGCAAGATCTTGTTTAATTTGAACAGGTCTTCAATGTTCTGAGTAATTAAATCTCAGTATGCAAATACTCCAGCCACATCAATGATATTTTAGAGATACTTTATTTTTAGCAAAACACACTAAAACACACAGCAACCACCAATAACAAAATGTGATGAAACCAAAACACTTGGCATCAACTGCACAAATCCAAACTCTCCTCTCTGGCACACACACACACACACACCAACCTGCTGAGCTGCATCATAGGCTGATGACGGGTGACCCCCCTGACCCTTGTCCTTGCTGCTGAGGACTTCACTGAGGCTTGCCGAGATCCCAGTGGGATCTTTCTGGATCTTGTCCAGCAAGGCCAAGTTCATCTTCAGCTCCTCAGCCTGTCGGGCCACTTCAAGCTCCAGTTTGCGTTTCACAGCCACTTCAGGCTGAAAACCACACATGGTTGCATGAATGAAACACAACGGGTGGAGGGGCGGTGGGGGTGTGGGGGGTTTGGGGAGGCGTGGGGGGAGTTGGAGTGGGGGGGAGACAAGTGTTATAAGAAAAGGCTTAATGTCTCAGGCTTTTTACAGCCATCGGGGCAGTGAACTCATATCCACTGTGTCTAGGGCCTGGCATAGGAAGGAGGGGGCCCAATCCTCTCTTTCCCGGCGTTTTAACTTTCCCCAACTGAAATCCGGTACCCCCCAATCACCACTTGCATAGAGTGATGAAATTCAGAGTCAAGTGCCTTTCCCAAGCACACAGCACCATGTGGAAACAGGGCTTCGAACCTTGATTACTGGTGAACACTGGACCAGAAGTGCATGCCTCACCCACTCTGCCACAGTGCCTCCTTGGTTAAAAGTAGCTGTCAAAAAAAACAACAAAAAAACAGACTGGCAGTTTTACAGTGCTGACTCAAAACAACCCAAAAAAAGTCCTGGTTCACATTCACATCATTTAAATACTGTTCCAGCAATGAGTTTCAGAATACTTAAAATTGGTCCAAAAGAACAACAACAAAAAATCAATAACAAAAAAAAAGTAAAAGAAAAGAACAGTCATTACAAAGCTGAATACAAAATTGAAGCTGAAAAGATAACACAACTGGCTGTATCTACTTCAGTCTCATGTACACATGTCTATGGTGCTTTTCCACTCTGTTGTGTCTGAGCACAGATAGACACTCAAACCCAGTATTCTAATGGAGTTTTACTCTGTCACACTTAAACCTAGTATTCTAATAGGTTTGCTCTGTCATCTCTGAGCACACACAGACACTTAAACCCAGTATTCAGACAGTTAAACCCAGTGTTCTAATGGAGTTTCACTCTGTTGTGTCTAAGCACACACACTTAAACCCAGTATTCTATCAGTTTTGCACTGTCATCTATGAGCATACACAGACACTTAAACCCTGTATTCTAATGGAGTTTCTCTCTGTCATGTCTGAGCACAGACATTTTACGTATATGACCATTTTTACCCCACCATATAGTCAGCTGTACTCCGTTTTCGGGGGTAAACCCAGTTTTCTAATGAATTTTGATATGTTGTGTCTGAGCACAGACACTTAAACCCAGTATTTTAATGGAGTTTCACTGTCTTGTCTGAGCGCACAGACACTTAAAAAAAACCCAAAAAACCCCCAGTATTCTAATGGAGTGTAGCCAGGGCACAAAACGAAAGGTCCCAACGTCCACTGACTTACCAACGATCCAGAGGCCTCGTTCTGAGCACCATGTCCTCCCAGCCTCTCGACGTCACCGGCAGGGGCGACAGCGGGATAGTAGTTCCCCCACCCTCCTTCCTCCCCACGCCCCTTCTTGCTGTGGCGGTTGTCCACAACCCCCTGACCCCCCATGTCGTCATGGTGATGGCCACGCTTCCTGGACAGGCGCTCCCACTCCTCCCTCTCCTGCCGCTGGCGCCGTCGTTCCTCCTCCATTTGGCGCTGCATACGAACCTTCTCTGCCTCCATCTCCTGACCCAGGCGCTGCAGTTCTTCCTGCTCCCGACGCTGCTGGTCCTCCACTGCCTGAATAATAGTAATATTCTAATGATAATCACATTGACAGTGATGATAATAATAATATGTAATACTTTTATGGCAGTACTTTCATTTGTTTGAAGTATTTTTATGGTGCATAGTAACAGTAATAATACTAATGACATATGGTACTTCTATGGTGAAATCTCACCCATACAGATATAGTAGTAATAACAATAATAATTGTAATGATAATGTTATAGTATACAGTACTTATATGGCACAAACTCCCTGTATATTACAGTTGCAGAAGTAGTAGTTGTAATAATAACAAGAAAAAGAAGAATATCCATTACTTGTGCGGTGAAAACTCCCCACACAAATACAGTATAGTAGTGATAGAAGTAATAATAATGATTATAACAATGATAACAATAAAGATAATAATATACAGCACTTACATGGTGCAAACTCCCCATACAAATATATAGTAGCTATAATAACAACACCGTACAGTGCTAACAATATATATGGCACAAAATCGTGCACATAAAGTAGTAAGACTGGCAGTGTAATACTTATATGGTTCAAACTCCCCACACAAATACAGTCATGATGAAAATAAGAATTATAAAAATAATATATATAGTAATGTATTGTGCTAACTCTCCATATAGTGGGCTGTAAGGGGTTCACATGAAACAATACATATACATTAGTACATAAAGGCGTACAACAAAAACTTGAGTACATACAAGAGTGAAACACACACACACACACACACACACACACACACCTAATATCTATCTATTCTTTCACAAACTACTGTCACAAAAATACACCAACACAAGAACGTCAACGATGAATCGCAACTCCACAACACAACAAAACAATAAAGGCGAGCTAGAGACATGCCTTCAGCTTCAGCATGGCCTCCTCGTGCATCCTCTCCAGCTTCTTCTTCTCCCGCTGCAGGTCCTCCCGCTCTCGACGCTCGCGCTCACGCCGGTCTGCCTCCTCCAGCTCCAGCCGGGCCTGCTCCAGCCTGTGGCGCTCCCTCTCCTCCCACTCCCACTCCATCCTCGCCTGCTCACGCTCCTCCTGCTCCCTCCGCCTCTCCTCCGCCTCACGCTCCCTCCGTTTCTGCTCCTCCTGCCTCTGCGCCACCATCTCCAGGTCCTGCAGGATCTCCATGTCCCTCTGCAGCTCACGCTCGCGCTGCGCCGCCATCTCGTGCTGCAGCTCGATCTCGTGCAGCATCTGCATGTTCGGGTCCCGGTCCATGCCATGCATGTATGGGGCTGGGTATCTCCTTCCACTGGAAGTGGCGGAGGGTCTGCGTCGTCGGCTCTCTCCTCCTCTCTGCGGTGGGGGCTTTTCTGGCTCCCTTTCCAGCAGGGGCCTCCTGCCCAAAAGGGGCTTCCTGCCCATGAGGGGCTCCCTTCTCGGCGCCCTGTTCCTCAGGCTGGCTGGCTTCTGCTGTCTGGACTGCTGCCTGGGCCTCTCCCTTTCCAGTCTCTCTCTGTGCGCTCTGGCCCGTTCTCGATCTCTCTGTTCGCGGCTGGTCTTCTCTCTCACCCGCCTCTCCTTCTCTTTCAGTTCTGGGGCCTTTCTCTCTTTTTCCTTCCTCTCCTGCTCTCGTTTCTCTTGCTCTTCAGGGCTGAGCTTCTCGCTCTCCCCTGCTCCTGCTCTGGACTGACTGCCTTTGGTCGCATCATCTGCTGGGACATCCTGAGTTTCTTTTGTCTCTGTTCTCTCAGTTTTCCTCGCTTGATTGCGAGCACGCACTTCACCAGCTTTTCTAACATTCAACTTCATCTGTGCATCTGAAATCATATAAGTTGATTTTCTTTAAATGATTTTTTAATACAAAAAAATTTGGGAGGAGTTCCCATCCATTCTTTCTTTTCCAGTGCATTAGCCCCCAAGTTTCTCATACACAACCATATCCAGACTCTTTCTGCTGCATTTCCAGTGGCAGCACTCCACAAGGAGCTACTCAATGTATGGTTGCTTTAGGGTTAATAATAATAAGAGAGAGAGAGAGAGAGACCCTGCAAAGCTGCTGAGTCGTTTCAATAGTAATCAGTGGTGCCTATCCCAATTCCACACATATACACTCAGGATACTGCTTACTGAGCCTCTACTGACAACAATCACTGCTCTGCTGGATTACAGAAAACAGGATGATATATCATATAGGCAGCCTAGGGGTTAATCAATATATTGGGGAAAAAAAGAACAGAAAAAATGAAGATAAGGAACTGGTGAGTTTGCGTTTTTCTGCTCCCCTTTCCTTCAAAAGGATGACATGGCAAGCATGTACACTTCGCTGCCACAATGACGAGATAACTTGTCATCGAAATATTCTGACTTTCCCTGCTTTGCATTCAGTTCATTGACAAAAATGCTGGTAGCTTTAGCTTGGGGAATCTCTCTAGATTCTATTCATAGCTAGAAACACCATCAACATCATGAGGCAGTCCTTTATTTGAACGTTTTGGTGGGTTACTGGCCACAGTGTTTGCCTGGCTCCTCTCCTCGCTTGCTCAACAAAATGTGGGACTGACGCCGTGCTCAAGACATGCGATCGTGGCGAACTAAATCAACCAAGATTGCTTTCTTTAGCTGATACTCAGAAAGAATTGAAGCATAAATTCGAAGGAGAAGACAGTGATGAACATTTATAGGACGATTTGATAGAAAATAAAGGGAGCTATCAAGCGAGTGGCCAAGATACGACTATCAGTGAGTGATGCCGGCTGTACAGTCGTAGCAGTCGACAGACTGACCAAATTATTAGTAGGACACAGTGTGAGCAATTTTCTTGGCACTCAGCCTACGCGGTCTGATGAGAACTGGATCAAGTGACCGTGTGAGAGGGGTGAAGAGGAGGAGGGTGGACACTGAGGGGGCATGGCCTCACATCCATATTATCACTTGGAGAAGTCACAATGCATTGTGTATCTATCTCTTTTTCAATTTTTTTTTTTTAACTGTGGTTGTTCTAGTATGATTTTGTGTCTGCAGATATCCATTTGTCCAGAAAATATATTTTAGTGCAAATTACCGGACTAATGTTTGTAATGAACAAGTTGAAAATGTGACAAAAAACAAAACACTTATTTCAAAACAACAGCATGTCACTAACAATATATAAAATGGGAAAATATCATGTGTTTTGTATTCTTTATTCATTTACCTTTCAGAAAATATATACTTTTATGGGTCTTTCTCCAGTTACAAAGAGCACTGAATTTTTTGAAAATTTGTACCTGTTTTTTTGGGAAAAAAAAACCCTGGCAAATAGATTACACTTAAGTCTTATTTTCCTTGCAGCGAAAGGGTTAATAATGGATTGCACTCATTGGAGAAAAGTGGAGCAGGTGTTCCTTTTACAACAGATCTACGAACTGAAGACAGTTTGGAATGTTATCAGGCATTGTACATTATCATTAAAGAAACAAGAAAACCATGCTAACTCCAAACAGAAACATACAATATTAAAATTAACTTGCTTGACAAACGAATATTTTTCTATCTCTCTCTCTCTCTCTAGTGCTTGACAAACCAATATTTCTCTATCTCTCTCTCTCTCTCTCTCTCACACACACACACACACACACACACACACACACACACACACACACAGAAGTATTCAGTATGTATCCGACAAAAAAACCCAACAAATTTCTTTTGCAGTTCTAAATGACGTTTTTCTTTCTTTCTTTACTCTATTGTCAATTCAAAGCATTTTCCCCTTCCTTTCTTTCTTCTGTTGTGCATTTCAAAGTTCTGACACACTCACTGCTGTCATGACTCACCTTTCTGGGACATGTTGCTGGCCGCCATCTCCACTTTCTGCCCATGGAGGTGGAGATCTTCGTAGGCCACCAGATGATCCAACACACTTCTGTGAGTGTTCAGCCTCACCACCGCAGAACTGTCCACGCAAAAACATCATACACACCCACCCCACAAAACATTTAATATCATATCAAAATAATGTTTTCAGGGGTCTCCTTCAATCGTCTATGTGTGAATCACACACATAGGTCTGCAGGGTTTGCCAAGGGAAGTAAGTACACCACTCAAAAATCTGGCTTCTAAAGACTGCATGTGCCAGGGTATACTTCCAGTTGTTAATGTCATGTTTTACAAGAATCAGAAACAAGAATCAGAAAAAAGCTTATTTTACGTTCTTCAAACTGTTCTTAATTAAATACATTACAGATTATTCAGGCACAGGAACTAACTGAAGGGGACCAAAAAAAAAAGTCTGAAAACTAGCGTTCAAATTCACCATTACTGCTGCTGACACACTTGTCAGTGAAGGGCTGTTGTCTGGGTCAGGATGTAGATCATCATTCTTTGTTCGAATTCCTTCCTCTTTTGTCCAGCAAAATCAATGACACCAATTCAAAGCGCATTGGAAGTAGTTATTGCACTTTGAATTCATGCCAGCCACACTAATTTTATTTCACTGAGGTTCAGCAGAGAAGGGGTTAACAGCTAACAGTAAGTGTATCCACAGTGAACACAGAATAATACCAGAAATTTTTAAAAAATCAACTTTCTGTTTTTCATACAATGCCAAGAACGGCCATTTTCCAGAATGTAATAAATCCATCCATTTCTCGCAGTACACATTCAGGAACATATACTTTCCTCACCTTTCTTAGAAAACTGACATGTTAAGGGTACTTTTCAGTGTCAAAACTTTTTCTGTCTACACATTTCTGACATTCTTCTGTGCCAAATTCATGTTTGTTAAAAAAAAAATAATAATAATAATAAATAAAAATAAAAAAGACAGATCCTGCTGATGGCCACAAAATGATGGGAAAACATCTGTAAGCCACAGGCAGGGGAAGCCGCAATTTCCAGCTGTCCACATACGTTTGTGGCGCCTCTGCAGGGATAACTGTACACCAAATGTAGTCAAAAGACAGGAAATATAAACTGGTCAGATAATTTCTAGCCAAATGCCAGGTTTTACACAAACCAGCATGGTTCCGCACACATATGGTGCTAATATATAATCACAAAAATATGACTGAACAGTGAGCGGCAGACAGGTCTGTCGAACTTGTGACAGGCACCTGAAGTGTTACTCTGTCCACATGTCTGACTGCACTTTTAGATTGCCTCAAAGACACAAGCAGGCTGACACACAATAATGTGTTCTCCAACTGATGACTTGTTTCAGTGTGACCCTCAGTTAATCAAACTTCTTGTTCCATCCATAGTGGTCAGTTGAAATTATCAATAAAGTACTGAAATACTAAGCACTCTTTAGCCATTCTGGAAATGTTATAAGGTCCTGAAGCCTTTTAAGGTCATCGGGGTAGTGAACTGGCTCGGCACAGGAAGGCAGGGCCCAATCCTCTCCTTCCTCTCCTCCTCCTTTCCCCAACTGAAGTTTGGTACCCATTCACACATGGATAGAGTGAGGAAAAATCAAAGTAAATGTGCCTTTCTAAGGACACCCCACCATACTGAAACAGGGCCTGGAACCCTTATCACTGGTGAACACTGGATCGCATGTCCAACACCTCACTGACTCAGTCACGTTGCCGCCTCTGGAAAAGTAGCCTGGGGCTTACTCCACCACATCAAGCAACTTTTCTTTCAGTTTTTGTGCTCCTACCGTTAATAAAACACTCTTGTCTCTGAGACTGCTGATGCAGCAACTCTGTATGTGGTTTCATGTTAAATACCAATGATGGTCATCAGCTTGTCACTGGCCAGTCATACCTGATTCACTATAGTACCAGGGATGAGTTCTAGCCTCAGTAGACAGATTGCATTGTCAATACTGTGACAGTCAGTCGTATCCAACTATGACCATCAGAACGGTAAAGGAGGCAACTACTGTCCAAACTATCTGGGCTAGAATTTGATTGCAGTGGAGACTGTCTTCCCCATGTTACATCCCCACTCTCTTATCCAAGAGAGCTTTATGTCAGCTGGCATTTGGATGGTCCCCAAATGCCAACTAGCCCCCAAGGCTACAGCACTAAGAGCCAGTGCAATCTTGCCTCCAAGTCTGAGAGTCATAGTCCTTCACAAAAGACTAAGCTGTATATGGATTCCCACTGGTGTGGAGAAACCATCGATCATAAAGCCCAATTGTAAGCTTATGGCAGTCTTCTGTCAGACAGGAGGCAAAACTGATGAATACATGATACGCACAAAATTCTGACTGATCACTCTCAGGTGTGTCATTTTGTTCTTTTCTGCATAAAACGAAATACTGACCAATGAACAATGATGAAAAAATCATATACGTATGAAAAAAGAAAAATGTAATCTTGCAGGCAAACCAGGTTTGGAAATGAAATTTGTAACCTAACTATGAAGGAGTTTTCTGTTTTTGACAGCTGCTTTTGTTTTCAAGATGACACAGTCTTCCTTCAACACATCCTTCCATTGCAGACCCTGAGTACTGTTGTGGAAGATGCTGCCTTTCTTGTGAATGAAGCCCTCAACACAGTCTCAAGATGCTGGAGCTAGTGATTTGCAAAGATTTGAAAACTGCATTGCTGAGCTGCTGTTGCTATGGCAATACCAGACTTTGCACATAAAAATATCTTCAGTATTCCTCCGAAACATCCAAGATACATCCAGGATAAATGGTAACCAAAAAATCAGTCAACCATTATTTCCCCCGCCAAGGTTCAAGACCTTAGCTTGTATGGGAGGGGATAAACTGGCACACTGCTGCTCTAGTTCTGGCAAGGAAATGGGGAATCCATGTTTTGTCAGAAGTAAGACAACAGCTAAGAAAATCACCAAGAGCCTGCCTAAAAAAGGCAGCACGCCTTCGTGACACACGCTGATACAAGTGTGTTTCTGAGAGTCAGTCAACATCATGCTGATACTGTCTTCATGACAAAGGGTTGAGATACAATCAAAACGACTGTTGTGCAGGAGTCGCATGGCACTCACACTTCCATTGATGGTCACTCATCGTTTGACATGACTGCTTGTACAATTATGCTACGAGCTTCTCTGTTTACTAACATTTGCAGGTTTCAGTCACAATCAGGATCAGGATCAGGATAAATGTATTGCAGGAGCCAATGTGGCCATCATTGCAACGGACTTGGAAGAGCGCATGTTCAAAAACAGAACAAAAAAAACCATCTCTATTGTTAATGATGGAAAACAGTAGATGACAGGGAACTTTTGATGGCCGCCTTGAATGCTGTGGTAGTCCCTACACACACAACTCCTTCCTCCAGCTGATTCCATTCTGCTGTTGTTTTTATGAAAAATGAGTTCTTTAGTTGGTCTATTTTGCAGAATGGAATTACAAAGCATTGCTGTTATTAACAGTTCTTTCCACTGTATTGTCTGTGTCATGATCTTTATATGAAGTAGGTTTGGATCATCTGCTGGTCTTGCTAGCAGGTGTCAAGAGCTTTCCTGGTGGAAAAGCTGATATTTGGTCATCAACAATCCTGTGCATTGTGGTGAGGCAGAAGATTCTGCATCAACCCACCAGAGCCAGAGGTGGTAATTAAGGTATTTGTAGCATGTGCGTCACACAGCCTGGGTCCTTTGATCTGTAATCTTTGGTGATGAACTGGGTGGCCTGGTGCTGGACCCTCCCGAGCCTTTCAAATCCATTTTGAGGTGGGCGGTTCCATACAGCTGCTCCATACTCCAGCATGGAGCAGACAAGTGAGATGTATGCCATCCATCAGCTCTCTGGAGGGCAATTTCTCATGTTTCGTTTGAGAAAGCTGAGCGAGTAGTTGGCTCTTTTGCCATCATTATCAAAGCTTTGTCTTCCTAGTCCTGAATTCAGCCACCAGCATCTTGGTCTGGTGGTCAGAAGGGACAGCCTTGCCTTTACCATGTCTTCATGGATGTGAGGCCTTTCATGTGCAGGTATTGGGTGACAACACAGCTCTGAGATACAGACTGCTGGGGAAAGTACTCTGAGGCACCATGTCATCATAAATATGACAACAATTGAACTTGGTATGCAAGGCTCCACACAGCAGGTGCATCAGCCATCAAAACAAAATTCCAGAGACTGGACGAAACTAAGGTCAACTCCTTCATAGTTTAGTTACAAATCATTTTCCAGCTTTGTACGTGGACAAAAGGAAAAAAAATACCTGGACACATGCCCAGCTGTGTGTGACTGACTGCGCCTGGAGCATCAACAGCCAAACGTGGTGCATACCAAGTTACAGAAATTTTAAGTTCCACTCTATGATCCATGCCTTGGCAAGGAAACCTGTTATGCAACATGCCCTTGAGTGAGATTTTGTAATGCCTCAGTTGGTTTTTTTTGTGTGTGTCATGCTGACCCAATGCCATTTGCATGATATATCCCTTTCAGCATTGCTTGATTCCTTGTCCTCATTCATTTGAGGACATGTAAATCACCAGGATAGGTGGGTGTGAACTCAGAATCAAGAGCCATGGATTATAGGGCATTGGCAAGAAAAAGCAAACATGGAATGTGAAGGCTGCAAAACAGCAAAACAATATTTCGCAAATACATGTGTCTTTCACCTTGCCAGTGCGAACTTTCAGTCAAAATGGTACAAACATGAAATGCCACTTTCTAACAGAAGTGGAAAACAAGGACAAAATCTGGGGACTGTGTGACACACTTATCTCACAGAAGTGTCCACCAAGTCAGCAGGACTTACCTCAGGGTGTCAGACACGGGCACCTTGGAAATCTTGCAGGCAAATGGAAATACTTGTCTCAAAAGTGTTGTGTTCACCTTGAAAGGGAGATTAGTAAGGAAAAGTGACCTCTCCTTAACATCCTGATCTGAAAATGGAACAGATACAATATGACTGGTGACGATGAACAAATGCTGTCCCGATATGCAGACGACTGGAAAGTCATCCAGGTCAGGTATGCTTCACTGAACGTGTTGGCCAGATTACCTGACCAGCGCTGTGTCAGTTTGCATCTCTCCAGCCTGGTGGATACCAGGACATGGTGCAGGGATTGGCTTCGGTCACTGACCAACTAAAACGACTGAAGAGTGAATGGCATGCATTCCTGCATTTGAGTAGATCAACAGATTTCTTACGTCAAGGATGCAGTATGAGCACATCTTTTTTCTTCTCTCCTTTTTTTGTTTTTTTGACCAGGTCACCTCCAAAAAGACACCTGTTGTCTCTTTTATCAGTGGGTTCTAGGACCTGGTGCGGCCAAACTCAAGCCAATCCCTGCATTGTGTGACATTACCAGCACAGAGTACATCTCTGTTATGCTGCAGTCACTGATTAAAACACCTTCCGCATGTATCATATGGTTAGCACCACAGTAATGATAAGGCTCCAAAGAAAGAAGAAAAATCTGATACTGAGGCATATGTGATAATATGCATAATATGCTGAAGTAGAAACTTCAACTTCTGTCATGTCCTGTAGCTTCCAACCAAGTCCAAACTTACATCCTCAGTTTAATGCACATTCCATGAAAATTCTAACCATGAAATGATGCATTTGAACATCCCATCTGCCAAAAACCTTCAAGATGGCAAGATGACTGCACAATGACATCACTCATATCACTAGGATGTTCTAGCACATAGTTTTTTTATAGTTTTTCCCCACAAAGAAAATCTTTTGTGGGAGTTATCACCAATGGTATCAAGACTCAACTGTACTGTGGATCATAAAAATATCACATCAGCCACAAGCTGCAGCTTGTGAAATCTCTGGGAGTTTGACCAGGTGATGACAGCTAACTGCATCTACCCAGGCAGGCTGAGCCACCACTTCATACTGGTGGACTTTCCCAGTCAAGGAGAAAGTCCATTTCAGACTTCGCTGTCAGTGCTGCTGAGCATTTACCTTCACGGCTTCAGAGAGAAACACGCCCTTAAAATTAAATTTGTGACTGTCACCAAGTTTCCCATGAAGAAGAAGATAACAAAGCATCCCTGCACCCTCCCTTTCTCTGCACAAGCTCCCTCCTTCCTCTCCATCTGACACGACTGCATGCTGTCTGGTTTCATCGACTCGCTGAATCAGTCTAAAGCAGTCATGTGATGATCATGTTGAGGGAAAGCAGACAGAACTGAATGAGCTCACTTGTCTGTCTGTCTGCCTACTGCATTTGCAGGCTTCAGCTTCCACATTCACTCGCAGTGATACGAGTGAGCTTTTGTGTGCATAACTATTTTTACCCCCCCTGTTCAGGCAGCTACACTCCATTTTCATGGGTGTGCATGGATCATGGGATACTTAATGCACATATTTGATCTTCTGCATGTGCATACACAGAAAAGAGATTAAGGCACTAGCAGGCCTGCAGGTATGTTGGTTGGGGAGATAAGAAAAACCTCCACCCTAAACCCATCATGCGCTGACCCGTTTGAATCAGCACACTCAAACTGAAAGTCCAATGCCCTAATCAATTAGTTATGGTACCTGATTATTATCTGCAGGTAATTTTTGTCTTCTTTCTTTTTATTATTATTATTATATTTATACAGCGCTGAAATCTTGTGCAGAAGACAAATCAAAGAACTTTTTTTGCTGCCCCATCATCTGTACCATTTCAGTGGCATTACTTCCACACGACTCAATCCGAGTCCTCTATGCACAGCCTCACCTATTCTGATTTAATGTACTGAGGACACCACCAACTAAGCCCCCCACTGACAACAACAATGGCTTAGTCGCAGAGCCAGAGTGAGCATCTCAACCAGAGTAAAGACCAACACCACATCCTCCAACGGCAGTCCTCCATAAATCCGCCGACACTGAAGACGGTAACTAACATTCAATGGAGTTTGGAGACCCTTGTTCCATCCTGTATCATCTAATAAACAAACAGCTTCTTCCTACATCTGACATTGTATTATTTTTGAGTTGCTGCAGATTTCTTTACAATAAGGTTAAGACTGCTCCCACTGTGTTAAGTGATCAATCATGGAAATATTTCCATGTGTTTGATCAAAAGTGACTTTGCCTCTGCACAAGTGGCTTCACACAAAGATCACCTCATCAAGAGGTGGTGCAGGTTACACAATGGACAAGTTAGGGTCTGCAATCTGATGTGAACAACAATGTGAGCTGGCATCCTGCGAGCCACATGAAGGACTACCTCACCCTTCAGACAGTCCACAAGCACATGCAGAATCAATACATGACCAGAGATGCAGACAAACCAAATGCAGGATAGACTATGCATCTGTGACAAGACACATTCTTCAAGTATCTTATGTGGTCAAACTTTTTTTTAAAAAGAAAAGATTTAATTATTGCTTCACACTCATATTTAACGCATATCTGCATCTCGAGAATTCCAAGAGACTGGCACTGTCTTAATGCAATATCACTTGCTGAATTTCAGATCTGAAGAAATTATGTAAACAGTGTCAAGTCCCAACAAGACAATCCATTGCAGGTGTGGCCCAAATGACCAGTCCCTGAACAGAAGCCTCAGCACAGCTGGCAGATTGTATCACAGGATTGCATCACACCAGCTGTCAAAAGAGCTGCCTCCACCAAATGATGCAGATGCTCATTAAGCAATACTATCCTCACAGCCATATATATAGTAATGATGGCTCCATGTTCGGAGGAACTGACTACCGCCAAGGCTCCTCAAGACTTCGAACCGCGTCTTCTGAATAATGCAAGGAAAACACGCTGACGAACTCAAAGAAGACATATGCTGAATAATACAAGGAAGACAATACATATGCTAAATAATGCAAGGAAGACATATCCTGACTAATGCAAGGAAAACATATACTGGGGTTGAAGTTCACATAATCAACATTGTGATTATGTGCCACTCCATCAGAACATCACATTTCAATTCAATTGGAGCATTAACAAGATTTCCTTTAGGCTAATGACATAAGCACCACGCGAACTTGCTGATAATCTGAACAGCAAGACCGGAATAAGAATGGAAGAAAAGTATGGCTAGAATGATTATACATAACATTCCTTTGTGTGTGCAAAATGGCATGTCTTTCCTTGATCGCAGACTTGCTTGCTGACATAATGTGTGCACAAACACAATGTACAGTACGACCTTAAACATAAATACTACACACACACACACACACACACACACACACACACACACAGTGACACATATACACACACAGTGACACACATACACATACACACACGCACACACACACACATGCATAAGTATTTTCATCAAAAACATGTACACACTGTTTACAGTTACACAGACCATACTATACCAACTACTAGAAATAGCATATGACTCCTTTGGGGTTGAAACTGTTTCCTCTTTGTGTTTGCTATTTTGCTTTATCGTTTTCTTAGCTACACATTAGAAATGGAATGTTGTGATCTGCATGCTCTATAAGAATAAGCAGCCTTTAGGGTTTAACCAGAAATTATGTTTCCTGTTTTCGAAAGGCAGTTCTTCCTGCTTACCATGTAATTAATCCACAGGTATTTTCTCTGTCTTGTTTAGATGTAAAGAGTTAAACATACACAAACATATGTGCACAGACACATACACAAATATTCACACATGCACAGCAACAAAACCACACACACATAATTATATAATGCACATACACATACACACACACTACATTCACACTGCACACTAAGACACCGTATGACCTCAGCTCCATGGTTTACTTACAACGATTCAAACTGGGGACCTTGATCAGGTTACGCCTGTAGTAGGAATTCATCATCTTCAGCTTCACTGGAAAATAAAATGGCATAACCACTCCACTCTTTCAATCAGTCACTGCACCAACAAGGTTCAGCCAATCAAACTCACCACACCACCCACACCCTAACCAATCAAAAACCGCTGAATAAATCACAAAGCACATAGCCCTTGTAAGCTTGCTAATGCATTGCAGTCTCCATATTTACAGTATAATAGACACAGGGTTCCCATATTGTATTCTACTGTATTACTCTTTTTGTCACAACAGATTTCTCTGTGTGAAATTCAGGCTCTTCTCCACAGAGAGAGCACGCCTCTACACTTGAGAGTGCCACCGGTTTTGTTTTTTTTCTGCCTGTAATTCTATTTGTTTTCCAATCGAAGTAGATTTTTCTACAGGATTTTGCCAGGGACAACCCTTTTGTTGCCGTGGGTTCTTTTACTTTGCTAAGTGCATGCTGCATACAGAACCTCAGTTTATCGTCTCATCCAAATGACTAGCGTCCAGACCACCATTCAAAGTTTAGTGGAGGGGGAGAAAATAAAGGCCACCAAGGGATTCGAACCAATACGCTCTGATTCTCTCACTTCCTAGGTGGACGCATTACCTCTTGGCCAACTCTCCACACACCAGACCAGACAGAAAATTTCCACACCTACAAAAGACAACTGAATCCAAAATTCATCTGCAACTTTGATCATAAAAGAGATCAGCAGATATCCCAGCACTGGTGTTCAATTTTCATCACTTTCTGGGGATTTGTTGTTGTTTTTAATGCGTTATGGAAGCTTTTTGTTGAATGGTACTAGTTAAGGGTTTTATTAAAATTCCAAGACTTTTCCAAGACTCCTCAAGGGCAAAACATATTTCTCCTAGACTTTTCCATCCCTGGAAATATTTTTCTCATTTTCTCCAACACTTTTCAAGACTTCCATTACTATATACCAACTCTAGTACACATAAAAATGCATGATACACCCACCCATCCTACTCTCCACCCCATCCCCACCCACCCCGAAAAAAGACTGGTACTTGTGATTGATGCTGTGGTCAGTTTAAGTCCCTGACCAACATTACACAAGAAATGAGTTGGGGAGGGGTGGGGGGTGGGGTTTCTTTCCATGGGGAGAAGACTGCAGACTGTGGAAAGTAGTGAAAATGAGTGAAATGTCTGGCTAAACCTATAGAATGCTTGTGTCTACATGCAAGTCTTTTTTTCTTCTTTTTTTTTTTTTTTTAAATAACATTCATTCATCTACCTACCTCAGACATATAAGCACACACATGTGCTTGCTTGCTCTCTCTCTCTGAGTCTCTCTCCACCCGGACCCCTCAGCGTAAGAGTGTGTGTGAATGTGCTTGTGTATCTGTCAGTGGGTATGCCACTGCCAGTATGTGTGTGATTATGTGTATGTATACTGGCCGTGTGTTGTGTCTGTGAGAAACAGGAGGGTGGGGTGAGGGGAGCTATCCATATGTGTATGTATGCATATATACCACCAACTGACTCTATGAGTCTGTGTGTGTGCAAGTGCATGTGTGTGTGTGTGCCTGGACTGAACTACAATACTACTACTACTAATAATAATAATAACAATGATAATAATAATAATAATTACCCAGCAAGAATTCTTCAGATGAGAAAGCGGATGGCACGGTAAGTAGTCTGTCACTGACGAGTATCTTTTTCCATCCCAAGGGCCGTCTCTTCACAACTTCGAAGGTGATATTGTTGCAACAGTAGGTGAGGGCATACAACTTAGGTAGCAGAGCTCCAGGCCTTTGGCAAAATATCTCGATTTTTCTATGGGAGACAGATAACAATACATATATTCCACATTTTCACATATTTCCAAGAACTTCAAAATTCATACCATAATTTGAACAAAGATTTTTTTTAATTCAGTCATGTCTTTTTACACAAAATCATCCTGCCTAAAGTCAAAACCAAAATCTGGCAACAATCAAAATTAAAAACTGGGTTTTCAGAACAGGCACATGTGCACCCCTGAAGTAACACCCCTCTCCCCTTAGGTTAAATATTAAAAAAGATTAATTTTTCAAAAAAACTAAAATATTAAATCAAGTCCATATATTCTGTATTTCACTATTTGTAATTTTTTTTCTTTCTCTGAATGTGAAAAAAAAAAAAAAAAAAAATCCTCTGAGAAAGGAAAAAAAGGTTCACCTGCAGCAGCAGTACCAGTGTGAAAAATCTCACCTGGAACCGGCAGCTCCATGTACCATGCGCACAGTGTCAGCCTGCGTCAGCAGATGCGCAAATTCAGGCCGCACAAAGTCAACATATGTTGTGGGATAAATCCGTATGCAGGCGTGGAAGCAGTCTGTGGATAAAGGTTAAATAACTGAATTACTATCTTCACTAACAGAACATTTTCATTCAAAATACCTGAACAAAAAAAATCCATCTCTAATAGTAATAGTATAAACCTCTCTTCCCAGTCCTTCACCGCAAAATAGGGAAAATAACTTGTTTCAATTACTCATCATGCATTCATAAACAAAATCCACAAACTTTATAAGAACAAGAAGTGAAACACATCAAGTACAGTGCTAAACTTTTGACATTACAACTATAAAACTGCATTTGAAATAAAATAACCTTTTTTTTTTTTAAATGAAACGTGTGGCTTCACTGAACTCCTTTCGATCTACAGAAAAATTTAAATGTTTGTTCAAATAATATGTATCAGAAGCAAGGCCTTCAAGACAAATCTACTCCAGCGCATGAATTATTGAAAAATCACACACAAAAAAACCCACTGTACATTGAAACAGGAAGTTTTGTACCGCACTGTTCAGACCATCACTACTGACCTATATCAGTACCTTGAGTTTGGAAAGTATGTTCTGACCTTACTTTGGCAAAAGCTGTGAAATAAGGGTAACCAATCACTGTGCCAGTTTTGATGAAAACTTGGTGTGAAACTCCAATTCTATAAAAAAATTAATATATATATATATATATATGCAGGATGCGTTAATCCTCAGTACACCATGTTGTGACTTTGAACTTTGACCTGCCTGACCTTGACTCCATGATTAGGTCTTTCAAAGGCCTAGTTTGATTACACTGTGGCAGCAAAGAATAATAAAATAATATGCTGAACTTTAAACTAAAATTGCCACTGAGTATCTTTTAAGACAAACAAATAGCAATAAAAGCAATTTACATATTCAAATTAGTTCCAGAGATATGGCATTTTAAGATTCATTACTGTTTTCATTTACCCGTTCACTTAATTAGTTAATAAAAAGCCATTTTTAAGCCCCAACCATGAGAAAAAATTCATTCTGTAGATTTGAAACTTCCAGAAGGCACACTGCAGTATCCAGATGGGAGACAGTTTTAAATTGCTATCTTCTGTGCGTTTTTTGTTCTATAGTTATGAACCTTCAAAAAAAATGACAAATCTTACAGACATAACAGGGTGTTGATTTCATGGTAAAGGAACTCTGACCCAATGGTGTAAGCCAATGAACAGTGCATACGCTATAACGCACATATAAATTTCAATTTACTTGTATATTCTTAACCTTTCCTTTTATATATATATATATATATATATATATATATATATATATATATATATATATCGTTGATTGAATCATGGTAAAGATAGTATGCAAGAATTTTTTGTACCAACAAGCTTTTCCTCGCACAATATTAGGCCACTACATCATCACTATTGTTCAATATTCCCAAAAGCTTTTTCTGAAAAAATTATGTGACTATCATTCACAAAAAAGTGCCATTTGATGATTCTGTGACCTTGACTTTTCTTCTTGGATCGCAACAAAATGCACCCAGATTATTGTTTAAAACATGCCCAGAACTTCGTCATGATTACACATCCAAACAACACACTCACTGGCATCAAAAGCTGGACCAAAGTATGCTCTTGGAATACAGGCATTCATCTTTGAAAATTCCAAGCTGGACTCTGGAAAGGCAGCGTATTGATCACTCAGCACTGGCTCTGTTGTCTTCCCCTGTGTCTTTCCTTGCTCCGTCTTCTCTTCCCCGCTTGCTTTTGGTTCTGTTGACTGCTTGTCTGCTCCCTCTGCCTCTTTTGTCAGAGGAAAGTCCAGCCTTTCCTCGGACTCTTCCAGGTCCATTGCAAAATCAGCATCTTCCGTTGCTGGCTCCTCCCCTTCCGCAGCTTGTGCATTCTGAGCTTCTTCAGCCTTTTTCCGATTCCAGAGCTCCTCAACCCAACTGATATCACTGATCTCATCGTCTTCCTGATCATAAGCCTCACCGTCATCATCATCGGCACCCTCACCCACCAATTCTTCAGCATCGATGTCTGGACCCTTGTTAAAGCATTCATCATCATTTTCCTCTTCTCCAGCCAGCTCTTCCTCAACAATGTAACCTTCACCCTCGTTGAAGTGCTCGTCAAGATTTTCCTGTTCTTCATTCTCCTCCCCTTCAATGCCTTCAATTTCTTGTGCCTCTCCTTCTGCTCCTTCCATTTCTTCTGCTTCTCCTTCTATTTCAAACCCCTCCATGACTGAAGTGTCAGCAGCCTCTCCTTCTGCTTCTTCTATTTCAAACCTTCCTGTAGCCTCTCCTACTATTTTAAACCCTTCCATAGCCCCTTCTATTTCAAACCCTTCCATAGCCTCTCCTTCTGCTCCTTCTATTTCAAACCCCTCAGTAGCCTCTCCTTCTGCTCCTTCTATTTCAAACCCCTCAGTAGCCTCTCCTTCTGCTCCTTCTATTTCAAACCCCTCCATGACTGAAGTATCAGCAGCTTCTGTTTCTTGCTGTGCCTGTGCCGGTTCTTCAAGAGGAGCGTCTGTCCCTGACGGTAATGCATCATCATTTTCACTTTGGGCAGGTCCTGCTCCATCTCCAGACTCTTGTGTGGCGGCAGCTGCTGCTGCTCTTTTGGAAGCCCGCCCTCTTCCTCGGGATCGTCCCCTGGCTACCATTACTTTACTGGTCACACTACTCCGACGCTATGCTTGGACAGGATTTCTGAAACACATGCAAACAGATGCAGACTGGTTTCTGTTTGTTTGTTCAATTCATTCTTTTTTTTAAATTGGCAAGGTTTATGAAACACATACAATCTTCAATTTCTCACCAACTCCTTTAAAGTTTAAATATATTGTAAAAACACTTCTCACAACTGACTTCTTCAAAATGGACCCTTCTAGGCCTTCCCCGTATGTTAATGAACATGCTATTTTAGTATTTATGTTCATGGCCTCAGAAAGGTTGACTAGGGTTTGTGACAACAATGGCAAAACTGTGGCAATCTGTGTGTGTGTGTGTGATTGCGCGCGTGCGTGTGTGTGTGTGTATTGCGGGAGTAAGTCAAGTCAGAATGAAGCTTACTCGGCACAAATTATGCATGTCCTTTGTGGTAAAAATGTTACATATGTGTGAGGTGCAGCTTGAGGAGGAAGAGATGACTGCATCGTCTATACATCTTTGTAATCTGCGAAGCGATGCTGCATAATACTAATAATATTGTAGATTTGTGTAGCAGTAGCACCCTTTCTCTCTTAGAGCTTTGGGTGCTTTACAGGAAAGAAAAAGTCACAAATTACATACACCACTCATAAGGTTGAACATATTCCATATTATGAGGATCAACACAATGGAAAGAGTGTTCACATCCCAAATAATTTCAATTTGCACTTCAGATCATAGTTTTTCTTAATTTCTGATGGTCAGTCAAAAAACAAAAAAATAAAAATCTCAAAATATGTAACAGCAATTCATAGATCTATAACTTGATCCTAAGGAGCTGGCACTTACACTGAAAAAAAGGAGAAGAAATTAATCAAAATAAACACATCTATGTAAATCGGTGTAATGGCTGGGAAACGAAGGGTTTCCTGTCACAGAGTCGTACTGACCGTTTTCTCTCTCTCTCCTTGTTTTTGTTTCTTTTTCTCTCTTTTTTTCTTCCCCTTTTTATTCTTCTTTTTTCCCCCCTTTTTTTTTCTTTTTTTTCTTCTTTCTTTCTCTTATTCTAAAATGCTGATTACCATTCATGTTTATAGAGCATTTCAAACTTCAGCCAACGCAGTGTGTGTGAGTGTGTGTGTGTGTTTGTTTGTTTTGTTTTTTTTGTTTTTGTTTTTTTGTTGTTGATATTGTTTTTTGGGGGGGTTCTTCTTTTTTTTCTTTTTGCTATTTCTTTCTTCCTCCTTTTTTTCCCCCGACGGACTGATATCCAATCTAAAAGTATCTTGCTGTTTCTTGTCGCGACTGTTCATCACATTGCATGCGCATGGGGTTTTTATGTTGTTGTTTTTGTTTGTTTGTTTCGCTGTCTGTTTGCTTTTTTTTTAATTTGATCTTTAGGATATATTGTGGTGTGAAATGTTAGTCGGGTCAGTTACCAGCTCATCACTTCTTTTCCACTACGAGACCTCAGGCTGAAGGATGTGTCCAAGGTGATAGGGAAACCAACGATCTCTGTCTTTTGTTCGTTTGCTTAACTTTAACACCATTTCCTTAACGAACTTGAAAAATGCATTTTTCTTCATGCCAAGGTTGATTTGTTAGTTCAGATCCTGCAAATTTTCAGTCTCGGCTGAGAACTCTGCCTCGGTGTGAGACCGTGTTTTGTTGTTGTTGTTGTTGTTGTTGTTTTGTTTTTTAAAGCGGGTTGAAAATGATCATGTTCGGCTCTGCTTCTTTGATGAGCCGAGAGCGTATTAACCTTCGGCCCATCTCCCTTATGCCCTCGCCATTGCCTTGTTCTATATTATACGTGATTCTCAGTGGCCCTCACATGCATCCTGCCCTTTCCCTCTTCGCCGCCCTCCCTTCTCCACCCTTTACCCACCAGGCGCAGTTACCGTGATTCGAACCCCGGACCCTCAAACTGAAAGTCCAACGCCTAAACCACTCGGCTATTGCGCCCGTCTTCAATTCCAGAAGAAAAGAAAAGAAAAGATCCAACCTGGTGAATGACTAAACTACCCATTCATCTGGGCGACTCATTCATCAACTTATTTGGTGATAAGATTAAACTTAAAGTCTGCACCACGAGGAATAAAGAGCACAGTATAAGCTAAAGAACACTGTCCTCGATTCGCCCACCTCTCCCCATCCCTCCGACATTGAAAACATAATCAACTTATATAATGCATCATATTAACATTCTAAATCTAATAATAAATACAAAAATGAATACCTATTACCTGGCGCTATCACCGCTGCGAGTGAAAGAAATCTCACAAAACAAAATCCGCAAAACAAAGTTCGATCTCAATGGGTGCAGAAAAAAAGTATGGTATCCTCACTTCCGGAAAACGGGGAATACAGCGTTTTACCAAAACCACGCACAACACTTCATCGTTGGTTTCAGAATAAACTTCATGGAGGCGTAAAACTGGGGGTACTGACAAAAAAACAACAACAAAAAACAAAACAAAAAAAACACGACATCGCGTTTCCAACAATGATATAAACCATGTCTGTGGACTTTGCCGGAGTAGACTATTTCACATTCCATCAAAGAGGCAGATGATGGTCCCAGACAATTTTAGGTTTGTGGGCCTCAGCACAATTACACACACACACACACACACACACACACACACACACACACACACATAACATTTATTTGGTTCATAGTTGGTTATGAACTTACTCCATCTGTGTTGAAGTATGGGGTGCCACAAGATTCAGTCTTGGGTCCAGTTTTATTTACACGGCTGTGCACATAGCCTCTCAGCACTGTCACTCATCAGTCAGGTCATTCATACCATTTCTTTGCAGACGATTCCCAGCTCCACAACTCTACTGTTCCCCCAGAGTTTTCAGCTCTTGTCTGTAGTTGGAAAAACTGCATTGAGGATGTGGCCGAGTGGATGAGTGAGAACAAGTTGAAGATGAATAAGGAAAAAACTGAGCTAATTGTCATTGGCACCAAATCAAAAATAAATCAGGTCACCTGTACCTCTATGTCCATCTCTGGCTGTGGTATATCTTTCTCTCAGTCTGTGAGAAGCCTTGGCATCTACATGGATGAAACGCTGTCTATGGCGGATGCACATGTGCTGCATTCTAGAGGTGTTCTGCCAGCTATACATATAACAGGCGCAGGCTCTTTCCTTTCCGCTGCTGATGCCAACAGACTTGCTGTTTCTTTCATGCCATCTAGATTAGACAACTGCAACTCTCTTCTTGCTGGTCTCCCTGATAACAAACTAAATAAACTTCATTGCATTCAGAATCATGCAGCCCGACCAGTCCTCCATAAATCCAGGTATTAAAGTGGAACATTACTAGTCAGAATGCTTCACTGATTTCCTGTTAAAGCAAGAATTCAAATACAAAATAGGTTTTCTGTGCTTTCAGTGTCTCCATCACAATAATGATTCACTCCATCTATGCCCTATCCTTCTTGGTCACTGCGTTCATGTGACACCTCCCTGCTGACAGTTCCAGTTGGTTCTCCCTTGAGACCTTTGGCTAAAAATCTTTCTCTGACTTTGGCCCCACAGTCTGGAACTCCCTGCCTCTGTCCCTCAGAAAAAATGAGTTTTTCAACTTTTAAAAAGAATTTAAAGACACACCTATTTCAACTTTACCCAGCATGATGCATACAGATGAGTGTCTGTTTGTGCATGGTGATGTGCTGTGGGGAGGGGGGAGGGTGTGACTACTTTTAAATTTTGCACTTTAAAATATAAATTTTTTATTGTATTGTGATGTGTGTGACTGGTGCTAAGTGAGTTAGAAGTGAATTTTCAGTATTGTGATATGGTTTTTGTGTATTGTGATATCAGAAATAGTTTTAAGTATTGTGATAATGTCTTTCAGTATTATGATATGATATTGCATTATTTACAGGCTTTTTCATGTGATATGCATGATGAGTGTGTATAGTCTGTGATGTTTTGTATGTGCATACTTGCATGTGTGTGCAGGTGTGTGTGTGTGTGTGTGTGTGTGTGTGTGTGTGTGTGTGTGTGTGTTTGTGTGCATGAATTTGTGCTTGAATGTCTGGATGTGCTGACTGCAAAGGGTTATGCATGTCAGTTTTTCATTTTAGTGTTTTAAATGCATACTTTGAACATTGGTATTTACATTTAAAGTACAGTTGATTATGTTTTACATGAAAAGGTGCTTTATAAATAATAATAATAATATCCTTATCAAATTATCATTATTCTCTCTCTCTCTCTCTCTCTCTCTCTCTCTCTCTCTCTCTCTCAGCTTGGCGAAGCATCAGGCGCTCTTGATGTCATTTTGGATCGAGTTTGATGGTTTTCGAAAGCTTTCAGTATTTAGTTGTATTAATGCATCAGCCTTGACCCTTGCAGCCCGACGCCCCAACGTGATCCATGTAATTTGCAAGTAAGAATGCTTGTATTTTTTGTGGGCTCTTATTTTCTAGACTCAGTTTACTGAATATAAATGAAAAAAACGTGCCACGGGAAAGTTTTCTTTTGTTTGTGATGAGATAGTTCATAAAAATGTTATGAATGTCTTAACAAAAGGTAATGGAAAATTGTGCCGCCACTGGTGTCGAAAAAAAAAAATCCTGCTCTTACCGTCTCAGTCTTAGTTCTTGGTCAGGATTGTGGAAGAAAAAGATTATAAATGAATCGGTCTAGATCGTTAGATTTATGTTTAGACTTGGCACATGGATGTCATGATCGGACATGTTAACAACTAAACAAGGCAAATCAAAGGCTCGGTATTATTAAACGTACTTTTTCGTTTATTGATTAGGATATTTTTCTCCGACTTTATAAAGCTCTTGTAAGACCTCTCTTGGAGTATGGTCTCCCTGCCTGGTGCCCTAGACTAATAC
>NC_134893.1:35960082-36072582 GCF_041734735.1 Babylonia areolata | reverse complement strand
TATATTGTGTAGATTTCCAATGTGATTTGTTTTGAAGTTGTGATGTGAAACTTAGTTCTTTATTGGTGGTCAGTTGTTCAGATGGGTGTGAGCATTGCAACCGAATCCACAGGTCCTTGAGGTGCAGGATTTGATTCAGAAGATGTATGTTACATTGAAGAGGAAAAAAGACTCACAAAAATATATTTTATTTTTGATTAATTATTGATATGTTAGTATTGTTGCATTCAGTAGTGGTGACAGTGTACTGTTACACGAGATCATTTTATATATGATAGTCAGTCATGTCTGACTATGACCATCAGAAGAGCAGAGAAGGCAACTGCTGTTCCGACTATTTGGGCTAGAATTTGATTATTGTGGAGAGTGTCTTGCCCAAGTTACATCCCCACTCTCACGGCCAAGAGGGTTTTAGGACAGTCAGTATTGGGATGGTTCCCAAAGGCTAACCAGCCCACAAGGCTGCAGCACTAAGAGCCTGTGCAATTTTGCCACCTAGTTTGAGAGTCATAGTCCTTCACAAAAGACTAAGCTGTAAATGTTTTCCCATTGACTGGAGAAACCATTGATAATACAGCTCTCACTTTGCTGTTGGCCCAGATGTAAACTTATGTCAATCTGATATAAGCCGAGTGTTGGGCCATAGTAAACAGATGAGATTGTCGTGAAAATTTATTTGAACTGTTACTTGAACTCCTTTCAAGATTGTAATTCAGAATAACTGATTAGCTAAACAAAAATTTTTAAATGTATGTAAATCTTTTATTACTCGGTTCAGTGCCTAAACTGGCTAAAGACGTCAGCTGACGTCCTGCTGGAAGTGTTGCCTGTATGCGTATATAACTGCATAAGATGTCCTCTGATGTCCTGCATCTATTCTGATTTTTCCTTGTCATTGGAGTTTGTTCCATTGAATATAAACAGACTGAATGGTTAGTTAATGAGTCTGGATTTTAAACGCATTATTTAAATGAGCATTCAGCAGGCGGAAGGCTCCTTTCTTCTCAATAATCTTTTGCTAACTGGACTGCTTGGAGTGTGTGTGTAAAGAGGATTTGCCTCACATGCCAGAAAGGCATTTGACACTTTGTCAAATGAATTTCGTGGTCCCAGTCAACCGATTCACACAACTTTGTTAGCTGTGCAGATGATTGTTATAAACTTATCAGCACTGAATAAGCATGCTGTTTTTAGCTGCTTTGTGTGTGTGTGTGTGTGTCATTCTTTGGAGGTGGAAATAAACATTTTTAATGTATGAAAATCATTATCTTCACTTTGAAAGGTTTGAATTGTTATCTTGATTCTAAATGATCAGGGAGAGAAAAGCCTGGATTTAGAATCCACATTCATTTTTCTTCACAGAAATATTTACTTTTGTTCTCTTTCTCTTGTAGTTTTTGTGCTAGATTTTTTTCTTCTTCTTTTTTTTTTTTTTATTACCCCTGAATCCTCAGAATTCCCTGGCAAGGGGATAGCCCTTGTTTACCAAATTCTCTGGCACTGAACAGGTTTAAACTTTAAAGCATTTGATGTTGATTTATGTGCATGCTGATAATTAAAGAAAAATGCTAGTGTCTTTTGACACAAGTTTGCAACTACTTAAATACTATGTGTATAATATGAAGTTGTTGATTTTTTCGAATTATGATTATTATTATTGTTATTTATACTTCCAGTGACTTTCAAATTCCACAACTCAAGAGCCAGGCAGTTGATCAAAACCTACTATCCAACTCCACAAGGTAAGATACAATGAAAAGAAATTAGCTCAGAAATGAAACATTATAGCAAAACAGAACAGATTGAATGCGGGATAAAGCAACCAAATGACATGCAGCATTCAAAAAAGGAAAGCATCCTGACACATGAACAAACTGAGCACAAATTAAAAAAGAATGGCTAATAAGATTCGCAGAAGATAACCAAAACTCAAATCTCTCAACAGCTTTGAAGAATGACAAAATTTGAAATACAGGGAACCAAGAACATACAAAAAGCAGGAGAAAAAACTAAACTGGGATTCACAACAGATACAGGCGATAAAAGACAAATCTCCTTTACTTCTACAGGATTTCACATATCGACTCCACAACAAGATTTAATCTATTTGACTACAAGATTTTACAAATCTGCTTCATGACAAAATTTCATATTTTATGAGACCGGTCTACTTTTCTACACAATTTCACTGTTCATGGCTTGATATTTGTAGAAAAGTATTAAAATGTAAGAAGGCATACATGCGTAATTGACGAGACTTCACTTTTGGGGACTACCAACATTTGTGCAATCCTTAATACAAATACAGAGAACGTTCATTCAGGTACCATCTTGCTTCTTTCTGAAAAACATTACCATAATATATATCAATTTTCTTCCAACAGTCAGAAGTCATGAACAAACAATGAATACGATTCTCTGTTTTCTCCAAATAATGTGCAGTTCAAAATGAATATGGAACCATCACAAAGAAAGATGGTACACTCATTGGTCACATTAAAAAAAATGTTTTGTTCCAGCCTACGTATAATAATCATGGTTTCTCTAGACAGGACTGAAACCAACACAAACAACAAACTTAGCATGATGAACACACGTCACCAAATGTCAGCACTTTGGCTGTATATTTTCTCATATTTGCCTTGAAACATGGACAGTCCAGAAATGGTTGGCCGAAATCCGAACATCACAGCAAATTGACGACCACAGTGTGTTTGGTCCTCACAATCTGGACTTGCCAGCATGTCTGTGGCAGCCACCATATCACCATCATGTGTGTGGTCGGAAGTATGCAGTCTTCAGCCCATTTCAGGGCATCAAACATTCTTTTCATTTACCCGTTTCATGATGGCAGTCCAGTAAGGATCCATTCCATTCATAAATTGCTTTGAAATGTACTCATTGCCAACACATGACAAGACCTAAGAGTTTTGCTGTTTGTGTTTAGCAAGTTTAGTAATGCACTTAAAAGCAGAATATTTCAAATCGCCGTGAGACATTTGGTACACAATGTGAAAAGCTAAAATCACTAGGCATATATTAAAATCGTTTGTAGGATCTCAGACAAAAAAAAATCAAGTATTTTAGTACATATTCATACTATTCCGTGCCCCACAGTGCAGACACTGACAGATTAATAACTGCTTTGGCAGTAAGGGGATAACATTATGAATATGATTATCATATCACCATATGTGTTTTGTCAACTTCACTGTCCGTACATGTCAGTATTTTTGTTCACAATGTTCCCGTGGTCCCACTGAGTGTATCTTCAGCATATGGGAAGTGGGTTACTCTTAAGTTTAAGAAGGCTGATATAATCCATGTCAGGAAAACTTCTTCACAGACTTTCCTTAGCTGGAGATAAAAGCAGAGCTTGAGACAGCTGTGACCAAGGTGTATTCCTTGCTTCAGCCAGCAAGGTCACAGACTGACAAAGCCAGCCACAACTAACAAAGCAGAAACAGAAGTGGCCTCATATAGAGGAAACATGCTGTTTGTCTTGCACTGAAGATGGCTGAAGTAGACTGGACCATCAAGTTTTGTCATCTGTCCACACGTTGTTTGCTGAAGAAGAGAAGAAGGCAGCACAAGATGATGAACTCTAACACAATGACACTTCCGTCAACTGGTGATGTGTGCATAGCAACTTCAGTTGCATATCTGTCGGCTCAGGAGCATGCAACACACCAGCTAACTGGTAAACATTCACATTCCTGTGAACATCTGGTGTACCATGGTATTGAATGTAAAGCATAGATACCTGAAACACAAGTCTTCCGTTCACAACTGCATTCTACAAGAATGTATCTGTTGGCATATCAGAATGAAAGAAAGACATCAAAGCTTAACAGATACTTCATAGACTTAGAGGATTCATGTTTACCAATATCCTACATGTTTGTCAGATCGGTGTTTGCCACATTGATTAATTTTGTCTTTGACGTTGATGACATTTGATTTTGTCAGGACTCCAGGTTTGAACTAGAGCTGTTTGTGAATGAATGATTTTATTTATGATGCATTTTCTTGTAACAGACTGTCAGTAAACTTACTTTGTAATGTACATTTCCCTGCCTGCATTGAGGCCTTCACATAGCAAAAGCATTCACACAGTTTCACATACGTTTTTGCGCTGCATTATTTCTTCACATTTGCACCTTAACACTCATCAGGTGACAGTATGCCCACTTTGACCATTGAAACACCAGCCTGCTTGATTTATCACGTCTGGCTCACAGTGGCACTCGACTTAAGTGACACTAGCACAGAATTACTTACACCTACTATGATAGAATGAATAGAACTGTGATCAGAAGCCAGCTTAATTGAAAACCTAAACTCCACTTAATCACAGCTGACTTTCACAGACTTTGATGCGTTTCTCAATCCTGTAGCTTCTGTACTCTTTTAACAAGTTTCGTGTGAACTTGATTCATTGCCCCCTCTGGTATAGTTGTTTCTCCCCATTTCAAGGTCCTGTATTTTACGCAAATTTATATATAAAAAATAGAGCACAGTCATACATTTGCACAAAAAGTTGACACAGTTCATATTGCATTGCAAAAGAGACTGTGCTCTATTTATTATACATTTTATTAATAAGCATCAGTTCCATGAAACATGCAAAATACATATGTACAAAAATGAAGATAAAGTACTTGCAGATCTCCTTTCTTGTTAACCCCTTCAACCAGCTGTTTTGATTTGCTGCAGTTTGCAGTGCCAGCTGTTTTTCTTTACAGCAAAGCAGTGACTTAACCACTGGCTGGTTAGATCATTTTCATACATGAACATAGTAATGACACTGAACAATGGCAAGAGAATCCCAGTCACACAATGGAAAGTTGATGCTAACAAAAAGACTTGGAAAGGCATTCTGCTTCTGAAGCCCCCATGTTCCATATGGTGCAATAAGAAGTGTCAGCACTGAAAGTGGGGGAGGAGGAAAAACCATTGTCCTGAGGGGAAACTTCCTACCTTTTGTTTCCTGAATGGTCTTGGATCCTGTAGTCACTGAACAGTCATGAACTAAGGACGTGAGTTGGCTTGGTCTCTGTTACTGTCATGGAGACCCACCTGGATCAGACCAGTTGTTTTGTTTTAACTTCAGTGTATTATTGGTCTGTTTCTATTGTCCAGCTTTGGGTTTTCTGACAGATTTCATTGTTCTCAAGAAAGTTCTTTAACTCTTTCATTCCTGCGGCACGGTTTTCCAGTTTATAGGATTTTTACCCTTCATTCCTGGAGGCCAGAAAACCGTACAGCAGAGAGTTCCCCCTTTCCTTCCTGCAGCCCGGAAAATTGGTTCTCGCGGTAAGCGCTTTGAACTTCCCTCGAGTCGCGAGTCGCGTCGTCAGTGCGCATCATCTATCCTTGACCGGGTCGCTAGCGGGGCAGTGTTTATGAGTGGAATGGATGCCAGACACCCCCTTCCCCCTCTCTAGGACGTGGGAAAGTGGGCGCCACTACATTCTTTCCACTGTGCTGTGTAGACACACGGACACAGAAAAACGGAATGTGTAGAACGTTCGGATTGTGACCAGTTTTCTGATGATGAGTTTTACAACGCTCTAACAGATAATGATTTCGATCTGTCTCAAATGAATGAAAAGGAGAGAGTGCAATTAGCTGTTGCTAAAGTTCAAAAAGTAACAAGTGTGAAAATTGAGGTGTATACTTGTGCAGTAACTGGCATGACTGCTTCAAGGTATATCACACACGTGTCACCTTTGTGTGGCATATTACATGATGATTGTAGAGACAGTGTCGTTTCTGAATAGTTTTTGTTCAAGAATTGTGCAGATAATGATCTGATTCTGGCTCAGTGACAGCTAATGTAGTGAAAAGCATATATTCTCTTTGAGACAAAGTTCAAATCATTCATGTGATAAGGACAATAGTAATGACAATTGTGGCAGTTTTTCGTGGATATGACTAGCAGTGTGGCACTGAGATACATATGAGGCACTACTTGGTGAGTACCTGCATGATGTGCTTACTCTTCAAGCAAAACACTGTCCTGCATGTAGTACATACTTGTATGCATTGTGTTTGACCCCAAAGTCACCTGTTTTACACCTGAGTGTCACCAGAGATAACACCCTATAGTGTCAACAGGGTCTCAGACAACTTCTCACATCAATTCTGAACACAACAGTATATAACAATCTTAGTCAAGTAACTTAGTGTACTGTAATGAGCCGTGTTACCGTAAACCTCCAAAATAAGTACCCTGCTTCATACTTTCTTTCTCTTCTCTAAATCCAGGAATGAAGGGAATATGCGAATGGTAGGGATCTCGGAACAAGGGGGAGTAATGGTTCATAGAAAAATAGGAATGAAAGAGTTAAGATTGTTTCATTTCAGTGTGTGTTGTAGCTTTCTGAGTTAATCTGCGAGCATTTTTGTTTATTAGTTCTCAGAAAAGTTCTCAACAGATGTTCTGTGTTCGCTGGATGTGGTTCAACCATCTCAGTTCATCTTGCAGTGTGTTCTTGATTATTTCTTAAGGAAACTTCTTTTTCTGGTTTCAGTGTGTATATTGCATCTAAAAATGGAGTCTGAATTGAGAATGAGTCTGCAGATTATCAGCTTTTCTTAAGAAAACTTTTTGTCGTTTCTTCTTCTGTGTTTGTCTTTACTTCTTCTGACATATCTCAATGGTATTCTTGTCTGGAATAAATTCTTAAAGGTGTCGCCATTGTTCATTTGGTGAACATAGCAAAAGCTGGCCATCTGCTTGGTTTGGAATGGAAGATGGTGATTCTGGATTGCTACTTGTCAACTCTGAACTCAGTAAGAGGTCAACAAATAAGTTCTAAAATCTGCTGTTATGCTTTGTGTCAAGCTGTATAAACATGTATTCACATTATCACTAAAAGAATGACAAAACTACTGTTTACTTTGAGCCAAACACAAAGATACTATAGTGATGCATCTGCAGTGCCATCATGATAAGATATTCACAGGCTATCTGCACGTATCCTTTGATCATTTCACACTGATTTGAAACTGAGGATCAAGACATTTTTCAGTGTCACTTTCACAGTCACTCTGATACTGTATCTTCTGAGGATATTCGAAAGAAATGTTGAAACACATTTCTGGGCTTCTTTTTTTTTCTTTCTTTTTTTTTTAACCGTATTAACAGTTTTTGATAGCTTACATTGCCAACATTTTCAGCCACTTGAATGGACTTCTGATCCATATTTCTGACAGAACTGTCATATAAAATTTGTACGCTGAAACAAGTTTTCATAAAACAGCCAGAAACTGAATAAGACCAGCCCCATTAGCATTATATTTATAAAAAGTGCTGTTTCGTTGAAGGTCGGTGTTAACTTTGTCATATCTTTGACAAAATTTCTGTGAGACTGTATCATACAACCAAGACCAGTGTAAAACCCACTGAGCATCACACACATTACTTGATGTTCTTTTCCCTTTCAGAAACTACTCTTTCCCCTCTGAGGCATTAAACAAAAACAAAATGCTGGTCTCTGTTTAGCTTTAACCCTATTTTCCAAGCATCTGTTCTCCCCTGCTATGTGACAGGCTGTGCATGTCGCATGTCCACACACATTCAGACAAAGTCGTCGGTAGTCTCTAACCCGATCCTGGAACCTTTTCAGGATTTGTTTTCACCGTACGTACCTTCGTCCGTCCCATCAGGGACCTAACTCGTCCATCTGGGACCCATGCCGTTTGTTTCAGGGTATGTAACCGAGAGGTCTGTCTATGTAAACTATATAAACACAGGCAAGGCTGTCAACTTGCTGAAAGCGGTTTTTCCCTGCGCGGCCAAGATCAGTGTGGCCCGATCAACCAAGGAGACCAGGTAGGTGTGACAACCTTTCCACCATACACATCTGTGCAAGCTGCAGTCCACTTAGTGCTTAGCATCGCTCATGCAAAATGTACAGATGTGTTGTATCAGTTACACAAACTGTACAAATAAAACTTCCCAACACCATCACATACAAATCACTTGTGACAATTGATGTTGATAATGGGTAAGTCTTGTATGAGATTGAAAACAGCATTGGTTTTTGTTGTTATTGTTAATCCAGTTCTGTCAATTCAGAGCATAGACTGCATGGGTAATTTTATTGATACTGAAAACAAACCAAAAAATGTAAAAATGGACAAATGAAAAACATAACCCCCACACACACAAAATCAAAGATATGGTATCTATTTTGAACAAGAAACATTTCGCTTGTTCAGATCTGAGTCCAAATTGCATCTGATGATGCGTAGCAAACTCTTTCCTTCCAATGACTGATTACTCCAAGAACCTGTCATCAGAATTATAATAGAATCACTGTAAACATTGCTGCTTTCTGATTTTCAAGAATAAAAAGAAAACACTTGTCACTCCTTTGAAAATCTGCCAGAATTCATTGATGGCATATAAAAATGGGCTTTCGTTCTTGATAAGCTGTGTTTAGTATCGTGTTCTAAAACTGTGCATGAATATTTAATAATCAGCTTTGGGGGGGGTTCTCCCAAAATGAAGACCATTTTGACGCCATGAACAGCCCAAAGGACACAAGGTTATAAAAATATCATTTCACAAAATGAAGCAGATAATGCTCTGTGGTTATCAGAGTGGTATCAGAAACAATATGTATTTTAATGAAAATTATAGTCAGCATTGAAGGGTTATAAGACGTGACTTACATACCAGTCAGATTTAAAGTCCCAAAGTCTGTGGCCTTTCATGCCCTGCTGTCATGGTGACTTCAGTTTCGATACCTCTCTACTTCTGTGCTTGGGGTGAGTCTTGTTGAGGTCTTCATTGTCGGCGGATTCATGGGGGACTGCCGTTGGAGGGACGTGGTGGCAGTCTTCACGCTGGGAGGTATGCTCACTCAGTCTGGCTCCGCAGCTAAGCCATAATTGTCGTCAGTAGGGGGCTTAGTAGGTGGTGTCCTAAGTAAGTTAAATCAGAACAGGCATCACTGAACACCACCGGAGTGACTCAGCAGCAGTGCAGGGTCTCCTCTGGCGTGTGGCCTCCAGGCAACCTAACATCAATGGTTCCCTGCGGACTGCCGATGCTGGGACTGTGATGGACAAACCCAGGTGTGGCTGTGTATGGGTGACTCGGAAGGACCGGCGTGGGAGTAATGCCACTGATACCAGGCAGATGATGGGGCAGCAAAAAAACAAAATAAAAAAATTAAAATACCAGTCAGATTTTGAATCAAAGCACACACATGCAAGAGGTAAACACAGGTCACTTGCGCATGATATCACACATTCACAGAAGACAAAACCATTATTATGACCATTTATATGTAATCAACATTAAAAAATAGAATTGTTTGCTTTATTTGGTATCGGGGGGGGGGGGGGGGGGGGGGGGGGAGGAAACACCGGAAAACACACACACATAAAACACACATGCGCACGCGTGCACATAAACAAAATTTAGAGTCTGTGCAGTAAAATTGCATAAAGACTTTAATCACATACGCCTTCATACTCACTTAAAGAGGTGCAAGACGGTATGCTTTGTCCGTCTCATCATCTTTTGACTGGAAACAACATGAAACTGATTTTATTTTTACTGTGGTTTGTCATCATCATTCCCACACAGTTGGATACTGACCCGGACAGGAAAATACAACATGAAAACAAATTTGGTTCATCACCTGTTTAACATGGAACTATCATGAAGATCAGACAGTGTTTACATGCTTTTTATCGTGTACACGGACACCCAGGACATCAGTTCTGTATCACGGCTTTGGAAACGCCAAGAAAATCGTACTTGCGTGGTAACATGACACACTAGAAAGCCAATGTGCACAAGGTTACGTCCCATGTACAGTCCAGGAATTTTACTTCTCCATCCTACTTCTCTACGCCTTAAGTGATAAT
This sequence comes from Babylonia areolata, assembly GCF_041734735.1. Classification (NCBI taxonomy): domain Eukaryota; kingdom Metazoa; phylum Mollusca; class Gastropoda; order Neogastropoda; family Buccinidae; genus Babylonia; species Babylonia areolata. The sequence continues at coordinate 36,062,691 of NC_134893.1, read as the reverse complement.
CGTTTGCATGAGACAATAAACTGCACTTTGCGCATGTAAAAGAATCCACGGTTGTACTTGACAAAATTCTGTTGAAAAATCCACTTTGATTGTAAAAACAAATACACTTGCAGACAGGGTATACGGAAGGAAAAAAGAGTGACAAAAGGTTGTGTTTTTTAACCAGACAAATCTATGTACATAGAGCTTTATATTTAAACAGTTAGAAGCTACTTTTCAGCATGGTGTGATTCTGGATTATGCAGCTTGGGAACATGAATCCTAAACACATACTCATAGTTTCGGTTTCAAGTCTGGCTTAGAATAACATTTGACTCATATCACTTCAGGAGAGAGACTGCATATCCACTGAATTGTGACAGTCACAAAATACAAAATGATTTACTTTGACTCCATATCACTTTTCAGAGACTAAGTTGTGTAACACTAACACAGCCGTCTAAACATTTGAGTCATTAACACAACAGCTTACAGTGACAGTTCCATACTTACAGCTTACAGTGACAGTTCCATACTTAAGTTTCAAAACAGGCCAACAAATATTTCCAGAGAATGGGGTAAGTTTCTTATTTCTCTTTTTTTCACTCGATTTGTGTGTTCATCTTATCTGTCCCTTTAAAGCAATAGTTTTCAATCAAAAGAAAATGACTCGATTTAAAAAAGAAACTAAAGTCATGTCAAGGACAATAAAATGGCAGATCAAAACAGTTGTTTCATATTAACGGAAGCAAGCGGTATTTCTTTTTTCTTGACAGTGTTGTACAATTTGAAATGTATGTAGCATATGGAAAGTTTTCAGGGAAATTGGAAAACCTCACAATATTTGTTCAGTGGTGAGACAAGAATTATGGGCATTCAGGGACAGTGAAAAGATCAATAAAACAATAATTTATTGTATTTTCAAACTGAAGCAAGCAGAAACAAACAGTACTGACAGGAGTGTGTTGTACAATAGGAAGTTGATATATCCTTTGGGAAATCTTAGGGAAATCAGATTGTCCCCAATATTTCTGGGTTTATTTTGAACTTGGGGGTTCATAATATGGGTTTTTAATGTTTTTGAGATTTTGTATTAAAAAAAAATTTAAAAAAGATTGTAATAATGAATAATAAATACGTCCTAATAATGAATAAAAAAATAAATGCCTTTAAAAAAAAAAAAAATCCTTAAGAATCTTTTGAAAATGAACCCAGTTTTGTAAAACTAAATGTTTTGAATTTTATCCTCTATATTTCTGACATTGTTTCTGTCAGTGATAAAGAACAGCTGTGAAATGTTCCATCTGAATCAGAATTTAAAGGAAAGTAATGTTTTCTATACTGCACTTAATCCTGAAAAAATCTTTGCAACCAACATGACTGCACTTGAAATGTCATGTATTGATAGTGGTTGATATGTTTTTTAAGGCATGTTTGTAGTCAACTATGATGTAAGGCGCTTTGAGCAGCATTGGTGCTGGATATCGTGCTATAGAAAAACTATGTATTATTATTAGTATTGTTATTATTATAAATGTCATGTAGTTTATATGGACTCCTGATGTCTTTAATTTTTGGCCTTTGGTGTGAGGTTTTTAAAAAGTATCTAAATGTTGTAATTAAAAACCTGTATGAACTGTTCATCACCAGTCATTGAAAGTGATTAGACTTTTGCTTTTGACCAAATAATCAGCCATGACATTCGCAGATTTATTGCAATCCAGGATAGTTTGTGCTTTGCCCATAATAGAAAATTACTGTATTTTCAGTTTCAAAATGAAAATCAAGTCAAAATTGTTTCAGGTGGTTTACTGTATTATTATATTTACGTGATATTTTTTTCCACACTTGTATTATTTATCTTGAAAGGATGCAGTGTACTTCCTCAGTTCCTTAAGGACTGCCCTGACTTTATTAATTGTCAGTCTTTGATTGAGTCATTGAACTTGTGTTCATTTTCCAGATAACCTGGTGGTGCTCTTTGTATCTTCTCCCATCTGTCTCTCTCTCATGAGCTATCTTTTAGTATTTCATAACTTTCATGCTATCCATTTACCCCCTGTCCATCTTGCAGGCATGTGCACCTACAACGCTGTCCCTCTCGCTCACTCTTTCTCTCTCTCTCTCTCTCTCTCTCACACACACACACACACTTGCACAGAAATCAGGATATTGATATGTTTGTGGGTTGGCTAATACCTGCATGTGTTTTTTCAGTACTGCGCTTGTGGAAACGTCGGGCACAGAGGAAGCCGTCAACTATCTGGTGGTCTATAACCAGATCTGTATCAACGGCTATGACGTAATTCTAAGCACAGAGAATTGTGACTGGGAAGGTTTGTGCTTTAACATGAGTGTGCAACTACAAGTGCATGCACGCGTGTGGCTGTGCCTGGAAGAGGGAGGGGTGGCTGGGTCATTTGGGAGAAAGAAAAGAAATAGAGCGCTTGTGTAACAGTTATAACACATCCTTGTTAATTTTTGAAAGAAAAAAATTTGCACATAACTTGTGGTTTCAAAATGTTTTGAGCACATTTTTGTATATTTTTGATAGTCTCAATGGGTTTTATTTGGAAAATAACAGTTGCCTTGCTATGTTTTTTTCTTTCTTTCTTTTTTTGATCACTCATGTATTGTTTATTGACTGACATAGAGAAATTATTGCTTACATGACAAGATTTTTTATTATATAAATACTTGTTCCATGAAATTAAGTATGCTTTTATCATACAGTTTGTGGCATGCATGTGAATTTGTATCACTGTCTGTGTGTGTGTATATATAAGTCAGGGGGAAAAGGGTAGAGACGAGTCATTTATTTTTGCTTGCGTTATCATTGTGTTCATAAATTTATAAATTTATGATGTGATTACAAAAGAACATAGAAAAAAAGTGACATAAGTCTGTTTGGGTGAATTTTTAAAAAACCAGAATGGTTGAATGTTGATTTCAAACTCCCCTGATAACTTGATTAAGTGTAAGCTTCAAAGTCAAAATGTTTTCCAGGTGCCAAGAAGAAGTATGAGCAAAAACAGGGTAAATCAGACAAAAAAGATGCAGGAACAGACAAGAAATCGGTAGGCAGCAGCAGCACTACCACCACCACCAGCAAACCGCCCACCGCAGTGAAAACAGCTGTGTTCACACGTGGAGGAAAGCGCCCAGCAGACAGTGCTGTCAGCCATGCGAACACCTCCCTGTCAAAGAGAGGCAGGGGTGCCACCACCACCACCAACCCTCCACGCCAGGGAGAGTTTGTCAGGGGCAGAGGGGGACTGAGCAGAGGGGGTGGCTCCCGAGGGAGAGGCGGCCGAGGAGGTGGTGGAGGAGGGGCCCTGAACCGGAACCAGGGACGCCCGTTGCTGCCAGACCCTCCTATGGGCGGAGGGGACGGGCTGCTGCCCCTGCCACCCCCGCCTGAGCCCCCACTGATGTCGGGCAGCGACGGCTTGCTGCCACACCCTGATCACATGCCTGGGCCCCCACCGCCTGCACTGATGTCCTTGCCTGTCGGCCATGGTTCCAAAGGAAGTGAGTGGAGGAGGGGCAGTGTGTTGGATAGATCATTATTGTTGTTCTTATAATTATGATCATTATTTTCCTGATAGTTGTTTTGTGTTCATGTGGTGTCTATGTTTTATGTAACGCAGAGAACACAAAACAAAGTGAATTAATGGTAACGTAAATGCTTTTTTTTTTTTTTTTTTTCCCCTGGCTTTTATAGAAAAAAGAATGAATGACCCAGAGTTCCTAACAATAATAAGAGTTCATTGCATAATAATGTTTTCAAAATGAAACATCCCAAGTACTGTACAATGTTAAGCCACCATTCCCAATTTCTCAGCTGAAAACAAAAAGACAAACATATGTTTGAAGCCACATGAGGAACATTAACCCATACCTTGGTATCTTTTTGTAACTAAATCAGCTGGGGCTTGTTCAGTCAAGGAAATATTTAAAAAATCTTTTGGAAAATGAGAGAACCATTTCAATGACTGGAAAAGTCTTGGAAGATAAAGTTTTGCCCTTCAGGGTCTGGAAAAGTCTTGGAATTAGTACAGTTCAAAAAAGAGCTTAAAACAATGAACAGGCAAATGATGGAAAAAGACAACAACAAAAAGTGATGAAAATTGAACATCAGTACCTCCATTCTCTTTTATCAGCAGTATAGCAGACAAATTTCTTATCTGCTTTCTGTCGGGTGTGGAAACAGTTTCAGTCTAGTCTGGAAATAGTATGGAATTTTGTTTGGTCTCGTGTCTGGGTACCCTTTCTTAGTGGTGATTGTTAGTCTTGTTCGCAGTTTTGTTGGGGAAAGTGTTCTGTCTGGTGTGGAAGAAGTCTGGAATTTTTGTTTGCCACGGAATGATTCAGCGCTTATAGCTTTTAGAGGCGTTTGATTGGCTGAGAGCGGGGGGGCCCGTCTTTTCACTGTTAGCCGCGCGAAATTTGGCCAAGCAGAGCAAACCAATAGGCCTAGTTTGCATCAGTTTGACATGGTAAGTATATGTAACACCAAACATGGAGTATAATACAAACTCCTCCTTTTGGTCACATGTTTGGGAACCCTTTCATACATAGTGGTGACTGTTAGTCCTGTTCCCTGTTCAGTTTTTTAAAACAAGGCTCTCTCTCCCTCTCTCTCTCTCTCTCTCTCTCTCTCTCTGTACAGTGAGGGAGGAAGAGCTGCGTGGTCCAAGGGAGGCGGACTACCGCACGATAGAGCTGAAGGAGATACGTCAGGAGCTGGAGTCGCGTGTGCAGGAGACACGGGCCCAGCTAGAGAGCCACTTGTCCAAACTGGACCACTCCTACCGTGTCCTGCCGCCACATGCCGCCAAACCTCGCAGACCTGGGGTTCGTATCCGTGGATGGTCTTTTTGATGTTTTTAGACTACAAAAATGTTGTGTGTGTTTTGTGGATATTTTTTCTTTGCTGTTGTTTTTATTTGTTTGTTTGCTTGTTTGTTTGCTTTTTTAATAGTCAGTCCTGAATATTTGGAAAATCATGGAAAAATGAGAACCATTTGCACAGCCTGAAAATGATGAAAATTGGACATTGGTACAGGGATATCCACCAATGTCTTTCGTCAGTGATATATGGCAGATGAATTTTCGATTCAGTCTGGCTTTGTGTGTGGTACAGAAAATTTTCAGTGTGGTCTGGAAAATTTTTTTGAATTTTTGTTTGGTCACATTTGTGGGAACCCTGAAAAAAAAAAGTAAGAAAAAAAGCATGTTTTTTTCCCAGGATTACATGGAGGAGGAGGACCGATCCAGAGAGGCCCCAAGGCGGACCCTGCTGCCCATGGAAGGGCGGCCTCCCCGCCCTGAACACAGGGAGGAGTGGATGGAGGAACCTGCCGACTACCGTCACCCCGCCCCCACTCGCCCTCCTCCCTCCCGCCCCGCTCCCCCACCACCAGTAGCACCACCAGTGCCGCCACCTTTAGAGCGAGGTTATGATGGTGGTGCTTACAGCAGAGGGAGACGGGAAGAGGATTACAGCGACGTCAGGTGAGAATGAATGGATTGACCACTTTTTTGGGGGGGATATTGTTTTTTGTCGGACATACGTGGTCTGATGTTCACCAGCGATAGGGTTCCAGGCCCCATTTCATCATAGCATTATGTCTTTGGAAAAGGCGCTTGGAAATGGTGATTTACTCCAATTTTTCTCTTTCCACCCAGTTGTGAATGGGTGGGTGCCTGACTTCAGTGAAAATGTTGTATGCTTAGGATGTTCATATCTCAGGACAGGGCTTTGTATAAGATTTTCTTGTCGTCTTGTTTATCTGTAACTGGTGTATTGTGTCATGTTCCAAATAAAATCCTGCCTAAACCAGTGTCAAAGCATCGTCTCAAATCTCATCTTTGAACATCCAGGTCATCTCGCCCACGACCCTACCTGCTGGAGGCACCTCCAGAGCAGGCGGAAGTGCATGAGGACCGTGAGACAAGGGAGGTGTACGATTACGAGCACGCTCGCCGGCATCCTCACATTGAGCCGGAGGTGCCACGTCGCGATGACTCCAGGCCTCTGCTCAGTCGCCCCTCACTGCTGGAAAGGGACAGGGACAGGTTAGTGCTGCCAGGGTGAGATATAGTGCAAAAGAAGAAGGGGGAAAAGAGAGAAAAGAAAGATAAAGAAAAAGAAGGGATATTGTTGTTTTTGTAGTCATTCTGTTTGTGTGTGTGAAAATGAAATTGAAAGTATTTAGCATGTGAGCATGCATGCATGTCCACACGCACACACACACTCAAAACACTTGCATGCACACACGCACACACATACACACACAAAGCACACACACACACACGCAAAGTACAGATGCACAGATGGCCTGTATCCTCAATCTGAATTATCTGAACAATTTCCTTTCCCATACTTCTTAGTCGTGCTCCTTTCTTTTCCTCTTTTATGTTTTTGGCGCTGTATTTCTTTTAAAATCATGAGAATTTCCTAATTGAAACCTCACAATTATTATCCAGAATCCCACTTCTTGGGCTAGCAGCAATTGGCTTGTAAAATAACTATGAATTTAACATTGAATTAACCATTTCTCCCTGTTCATATAAAGGGAAAGAACTTAGATTATGCCAAAACCTTCTGGCTGCACTCAGATTTCAACTTTTATTTAATTTCATTTAAACCATATGTTGGATTCATGTTCTGTGCAGAGGCTGTGTTGATGATTTCAAGAAATCTGTTTTTGTAAAGCGCCTAGAGCCCTATTTAGAGAGTAGGTTCTGTATACATTTATATTACTATAATTATTAAATCAGTATCATCATAATCCAGCACAACACAAAACAGAATCACTTTATTAATCCCACACTGGAGTTATTTTTGTCTCCTGAAACACACAGCAAGAATCACATACAAACAATAATATACAGGCATAAACCTATGAACAGCATAAAAAAAAAACAACCAAAAACCTCTGGTGTTTTGCAAACAGGCGAGATTACCCTGAGGAACGGAGCTACTCCAGTCACCGGGAGAGATATGACTACGAAGACATGGACACCAGAAGAGTGCCAAGTTACAGCAGGTATGAGGAGGACAGCAGGCGTCTGGCACCCCGGTACAAGGATGATTACGACCGGCGCTACTAGCCGTCATCCCTCAGTTTGTCTTCCCCTGATCCATGAATGGACACTGTTGTTCAGCAGCATTGTTTGTGAAACTTTTTTTTTTTTTTTTGAAACATGATTGTTGTTCATCTGTAGTTGTGTCTTCGTTAAGAGAACAGGACTAATGGAAAGTAGTATTAGTTGTTGATGGGAATGTGTGGTTTGTGTGTGTGTGTGAGAATGAAAAAGAATGTAATGTTATGGTCAGGGGGTCTGTAGACTTTTTAGTCATTTCATAAAATTTTAATTGAAAAGATGTGTCCTTCATATGTGTACATCATGCATGTGCTCTTGACCACACACGCATGAACGTGCTGACATGTACACAGACAAGGACACAGAGTCACTGATGCTCGCACATTCACACAGACATGGAGGTGCTCATGCACTCACTGTTTGGCCTTTTCTCCTTTGTTGATTTTTATAGGAGTTTAACTAATAGACAGTTTTCGCAAAATCAAATCCTGTGTTTGTATTTATGAAAAATATCTTTATATGAATTGAAATACATAATCCTATTTTGTATAAGAGCGTAGAAACTTCACAAAATTTGTTTCACATGAGAATCAGTCTAAAGTCTCATTCCTTTGTTTTTTGTTTGTTTGTTTTTTACCCTTCAGTGTTTTAAGTATCACTGTTGTTTCAATTGCTGTCATGTCCTCAGTCATTTTACCCATTGTTTTAGTTCTTTGCTCACGTGGTATATTGATGAAATTATGAAAGACAAGAGTATTGTTCTGTGTCATATTTGTCACAGTGTTCAAGAGGTTTGTTCTCAGATTGTTTCTTGGTTGATTTGGGATGTATCTATGATGGAAGGATGTCCAGCTTACATACATGCAGATTGTTGAAAATATGTTTGTGGGCATGTTAGATATTGTTTGGGTCCTGTTGTCCAAAATGTCAAAGAATGCCATGTATTAGAAGTGTTTGTATCAATTTCCTGACAGATCTCATGTTGACTGGCATGCAAGGTCTTATTGGTAACACAACAGTTTAAGTCACAGTGAATTGGAAATGAGTGTGTCTGTTCTAATTTTGCATGTTGTCAGTGATTCATTTGGTGAGGAGGTAAGACCAGTTATATTTGCCTTAGTGTCAGCAGCATTGAGCATGAATTATTTGCTTTTAAGTTAAGATTGATTGAAATACAGACATGTCAGACCAAACAGGTGCTAATGACTGGGACATTGCTAATGAGTGGGACACTGGTTTCAACCTAGCGGTTTATTTGTATGTTTTGTTGTTTTTTCTCTGGTGTGTGTGGTGTTGTTTCAAAGTGCTTACTTTCTGTGACATAATGCCGTCATGTGGTGGGTGAAGAATGAGAGAGATAAAGCAGTGAAAGATATGAGCCCAACTCATGTGAATGCTTGTTTATATGTGTGTGTGTATTTAGATCTTATCTTTCCAAGTTGAGTTGTGATTGTACTTCTGATGAACGTATTCATCTTATGGGAATAAAGCCATCAAGGACTCGGGTCATGCTTTCGCCAGACAGGATAAGGCCATCAATGTCCAGACTCAAAATGCCCACCTGTCCAATTGTCCGCAGACAACTACATCTTCTGGCACACGAGTTGAATGTATTCTCCACTTGTTTGTTAGGCAACCTTTTTTTTTTTTTATTGTGACAGTGAAAGGGTGACTGAGTTGTCAGCTTCAGTGGAGGTTGATTACATTTGACTCCTTCTCTTACCAGTGTGTGTTCTGTGAATAAAACGTGTCAGCACAGAAAATGATAGATCTGACTTGAAATTCTTTGTGGGACCTTTTATTTCTTCTCACTGTTTGTAAAAATAAAAATTAAAAATAAACCAAAAAAACCAATTACCTCCTCTTTCTCCTGTAATATGTACCACTCATATAATGATTCATGTCTGCTGACTTGTCATTGATATGACTCATGCTTCTGACTTGTCATTGATTTACTGGTAGTCACTTTCTTTAACCATCTCTTCAGGGCAAGTAGGAATTTGGTGGGCACAAGCAGAGTTGTTTTTTGTTTTGTTTTTGAATTACATTAACTTGTCTCCACAACAACTTGAATCTGTCTGGGAATTTCTATCCCTGTCAAGAAATGTTAGTCTTGAGTTGCCTGGCTCTTTCCATGACAAGCCTGTCTTTTCGCAGGGCAAAGGATGTGTCAGTCTTTGTGAATCCTGGGCAGCTTTCATGAACCAGGGCTGAGTAATTATGATTCACAGTTTTCTTCAAGAACAACCACCTGTGACTTATTTGTAAATACACATTGACCCACCTTACTTCTTGGCAGTTGCACACAAGAGATTTTGCTAGGTAGTTAAAAAGTTTAATGTGCAGCCTTGAATTGTTTTTTTCAGTATATTACTTTCATTATTCAGGAACATGGTATTCCTTGGGGAGACCCTTAAGGTAGACCCTGGACCCCTGTCATTTTATGAGAGGGCTTTGAGGGTTGCAGTGGGAGGTGTAGGTTGTGTATTTTTGTGTTTCTACTTAATAGTTATAGTTCTTAAAGCTGTATTCACAGAGCTTGTTTATGATATGCTTGGAGAATGAAGTCATTTTAAAAACTAAAGCATTTTCTGAAGTCGGTGTTCGACTAGGCATTGACTTTTGGAATTATTCATGGTATTGATTTCTTGTGTAACTGACTGTCCATTTAGGTGTTGGAAAGCTTTCAAATCCTTTGATATGAATTTCAGGATTGAGGATGAACAGAAAAAGCATACAAAGTTGGAAGTTTGTAAATGTCTTCATTTGGAGGTGTACACTCAGTTAGATTGGAGGACTGGTTTTGTTGACGAAGTGTTTGGCATTTTCTTGACAATTGTCGTTGATGCTTAAGTTGGGTTTTTGGGTGTGTTTTTTCCTCAAGTACAAAGTAATAAGTTCTTTTGCACAAACCGAGAATTTTGGTCGGAACATGAATGAAAGCTCTATCTGTGCATTGTACAACTGATTCAGTCTGTTCATCTTTTGGGGTAGTTGGGTTAGAAATTTGATCTTCTTTCATGGATTCAGTATGATTTTTTTGCAGGTGAAAATTTGTTGGGTTTTTTTTTTTTTTTTTTTTTTTTTTTTTTTAGAGTTGTGGACCCACCCTTAGCAGTGATGACCAGTGGTTGTGCTGGTTTTTCACTGACTGAAGGGCTCTTTAAGTTTCCTTTATGTTGACATCACTCTTCCGTTCATTGTTGCTTTTGTATGAATAAAACACATTGTTCTCAGCTTTGTTGTCCTGACTTTTTCAAAGAAGAGAGAAAGAATGGAGAAATCTTTCAAAGAATGCTGTACATCTGTCTGTCAAGGTCTTCCACATTGGAAGTACAGGGTACACTGATTCCAAACTGTTGCTTGCTTGCTCTGGCATTATGATGTTTTATTTTGTGTGCAGCCTGTTGCAAACATACTAGTGATGTGTGATGGATGGGGACTTCAGGGTAGGGTTAGTCAGAAAGGAGGTAATGAGAAGGGATATAGTGGGTTAATAGGATGGAGGGGGTAAACTTAAAGTGGACCAGTGCAGGCAGCAAGATACAGAGGCAAGTCAAACTAAGTTTTCAAATGTTTTATTACAATAGTTTCTTGTTTTGGGAGAGAAGAAGACAGTGCCTGGAAGACACAAACGAAGAGACATCATAAAGCCAATATCAGTAATGCATGAGGATAGTAAAGGGCATACACATTGCAAAGACTGTCCTGGGTTTGGTACTGGCACCAAAACATTCCATGAATAATACACATGTGTGAAGACCAAACACTGATATCAAATGACTTGCCTAATGCATTTAGATAATAGTGAAAAGAGCTAAGGATCTGCTGATTTAATGAAAGTACATCGACACATGGTACAGCCTAGGTAGAGAGTTTATATGACATAAAAGTGTGACTCAATCAGATATCATGTGGCACTATGCCCTAGAAGGCTAGTTAGCTGGACAGAAAAGCATGATTATCATACGATAATTAAAAGAATGCAATGTATGTTAATTTAACCAATGGCTTGGCTTGGAATTTCTTGTTGGCATGACAAACTGATAGATACGGATACTTATATATGCCTATCCTTGGTCAGAGACCAGGCTCCAAGTGCTTTACAAACACAGGGTAATTTGCACAACAGGTTGCTTACCTGGGTAGCTCCGACTGACAGCTGCTATGGAGCTGACATTCATTCCCTGTGTCACTCATCAGATTTCAGGCACACACAGTCAGACACAAACAAACATGTAACCTGTTTACTTGTATGACCTTTTTTTTTTTTTTATTTACCCCACCATGTAAGCAGCCATATTCCATTTTTGGGGTGTTCCTTGTATTACCTCCCCCCCGCCCCTTTTTATTTATTTATTTATTTTTTTAAATTACACTGCCATGTAAGCAGCCATTTTCCGTTTTGTGTGGGTGTGCAAACAGGATATGTTCTTATTTCCATAACCCACCGAAGGCTGACATTGATTACAGGATCTTTAACCGGCGTATTTGATTTTCTGTGTGTGTATACACACGAAGGGGGTTCATGTACAATGAGGTTTGCACATATGTTGACCTGGGAGATGGGAAAAACCTCCACCTTTCACCCACTAGGCGCTGTTGCCAAGATTCGAACCCCGGACCCTCAGGTTGAAAGTCCAACGCTTTAACCACTGGAGAACCCTTTTACTTGCAGAAAATAACTTCGAAAAGAAAATACAGACTTTAGACATGCATATTTATTGGGTAACAATCATGTACGAATATCAGAGAGGTTTGGACACTCCATAATAAAATGAAATTCATCACCAACAGTATTCATTTTACATTTTCAACAAATACGGTATTCTCTTGGAATTCCATTTAACTGCCCTGTTTCAATAGGTAAACAGTGATTATAATATTTAAATTTTATTAATGAAATTCCGTGTGTAGTAGGTAATTAACCAATATCTTTTTTCTCTCAAATTCTTTTCTTTTCTTTTTTTCCTATTGTTTATAAAACATACCTTTTGTACTTTTTTTGTAGTGATTCAGTCCATATCTTTTCAAAATTATCTACGAAGCAGTTATGACAATACAACATGAATAATCTTTATTTTAAAAGAAATGTCCGTGATTCCCAAACACAATCAAATGCCGTTTCAACCAAAATTCAGTATATATTACTTATCGTTTCTGATCAATAAACCCCTTCTGTGTGCAAATTATAATATGCTGTACATTTTTGAATATTTTTTTTTCTGATGCATTCAGACTGATATGCACACACGCACGCACGCGCACGCACGCACACACACACACACACTTACTCATGGGCATGCACACACTCACAAAAACTGAGCATATAGACTGAAAATTTCAGATAACAGTTCAGAGTTGATAGTTTTACAACACAACCAGTCATTATCCATTCTGGAACAAAACCGTTGTACAAGTCTAACTGACCATGTCAAAATCGTTATGTTCACAAGTTACAAGAAGCGAACACACCAGCGGACTGCGCCCAATCTCCCCTATCAGTTAACAGAACAGTTCTCGGGTAGCCCAGCTAAATTGCGCCCAACAGCAACCTCCCACAACACGACAATTTTCAATGTTGGTCGTTAAGTGGAAGAAGAAGAATTCGTGCATGAAAAATCAAGCCGGTGTTCTGGTGTCTAAGTACTCCAATACACAACCATCCATTCAACACGTCTGTACTAGTATACACACACACACACACATTTCCCAAAGCTTTTCCCCCATTCCTTTCCCCAACCCACTGCCGCTCTCCCTCAACTCCCCCACCCCCCACCCATAAAAAAAAATTAAAAAAAAAAAATTCGAGTCACGAGACCGCCCGTCACATGACATTTTTGTTTATTGTTTCTCTTTTCTTCTTCTTCTCTTCTTTTTTTTTCTTCTTTACACAACCGGCTTTGCTGTCCCTGAACTCCCAAGAACTTTCACCTCCAAGTCACACGACCACAGCTGGGCTGACCGGTGTTTCAGCCTCAAACTATACCATCCCCTGCTGTGTTTTTACCCGGGGGTCATTCTGGGCTGGCCTCGGGGGGTCAGCGGGGGTGTCTACTTTGATAGTATGTATTGACCAGTTCTGACTGGGCCAAATTTACCCTTGGAGGGAGGGGGTAACTTCAAACTAGTATAGAATGACACCTCCATGATATAAGGCATGGATTAGGAGTGGGTTAAAATCCAACCAGGGGATCAGTTCTTACTGGTTGAAGTTTACAACTGGCTTGTTTGTTTATTCATTATCATTATTGTCTTTTTATTTTATTATTATCATTATTGTCATCGTTATCATTATCATTATCTTTCTTTTTTGCATAGTTAAATATTTATTTACTTCTTTTTTTTCTTTCTTTTTTTTTCTTCTTTTTTTTCTCAATGCCTGACTAAGTGCGTTGGGTTACACTGCTGGTCAGGCATCTGCTTGGCAGATGCGGTGTAGCGCATATGGATTTGTCCGAATGCAGTGACGCCTCCTTGAGCCTACTGATACTGATACAACAGGGATGGCCATATTTGACCTGGGGGGAAAAAACAGCAACTGGGGGTATGAATTGACTGCTTCACCTGGTCAAGTCGGCGATTGTCGAAAACACCTGCACACACCTTCCCTGTCTCCACCTTGCCAGCTCCGCTGACAGTGCTTATTCCCAAGTAGTTTAGTTGACCCAGTTGGGTTCTTGCGGCTTGCGCTCACGTGAGTTGATTGTCATAGTTTTTATTTAGCTGGATGTACTTTGGCCTAAGTGTTTCAAGTGCGCACGTGTAAATTATACAGCTAGGCGTTCACGTTTCTCTAAGTATGGCTGTCCTTAGCTTGGACGTGAGTTTATTACATGATTATTTGTTGGCGTTTGGGAGAGGATAAATGAATGAATGAATGAATGAATGGTTCATGACAGGCGAGGAGCCCTATATGAAGGGGGGATGTAACGCAAAATTATTCCATCAAACATGTAGTGAATGTACCCGACAAATTAGAACACATATTTACGCACATACAATATACTTTGAACATACTGTTTTACCTCTGAGATGTAAGGCCCGGGAAAAAAAACCTTTTGATTTGCAGAGTATACTATCCTACTAAAACGGAAAAAACAATGTTCTCTCTAAAATTATTCTTGGACAAGTTCTTAAGATAAAGACAGACAGACAGACGGAAACAGAGAGAGTGAGGTTCTCTCTTTCTCTCTCTCTCTCCCTCTGTGTGTGTGTGTGTGTGTGTGTGTGTGTTCCAAATCAGAGGCAACCGGCTCTCAGCTCTGTGGCGGCTAACAAACTGACGTGCACGTGGTATAGCTCGAAAAGCTCGTGTGCCACCGATGCCTTCAGCAGAGTTCTATGGCTTATTTGTTTTAGCTTTTAGCAGTGTAAAAATAGCCTCTCTTTTTTTACTCCTTTGAAACAAGATTCAGGTCAGAAATTCTGTCACAATGTCAAGTGAAATCTGGCCAAATTGCAGTTAGCAAGGCAGGAATACATGCCATTGGATAGTTAAAGTAATCACGAGATAATCATGGAGGGGCGGACGGAATGGAATCTTTAATCAGTTGATTATTAGTGAGAGGGAACGGAGAAATCTTTCATCTTCTCGTTTTGCAACATGTGTTGACATGTTTCAGTGACATGAATGATAGCAAATGTACCCTAACTCTCTCTCTCTCTCTCTCTCTCTCTCTCTCTCTCTCTCTCTCCTTGTTATAATGTGACATGTGCATGTCTTTTTTTTTTTGCCCCCCTCGTCCCCCACCCCCACCCCCACCCCCTTTTTAAAAAAAATTTGTGAAGCGGTTTGAATGTAAAAAAAAAAAAAAAAAAAAAAAAAAAAAAAAAGGAAAAAGAAAAGAAAAGAAAAGAAGAAGTTTTGCCAACTGATGCTCTTTCCATGACCCTTTTGAAATCTCTCTCTCTCTCTCTCTCTCTCTCTCACGCAAACCCACACCCATTCTCAACGTTTCAAAAACGAAAACAAACAACAACAACAAGAGAGGCAAGGCCTTCAAGACTCACTTGTGATACGTATTGAGTATAATTTCAAAATGTAATGTTTAAGATGAGAAAGATCAGTTTAAAGCAAATTAAGTCCCCTAGCATTAATTACAGAGTAATTTCCCTTCTTTACTACCTGCACCAAAACGTTTGCAAAATAAATAAAACTTCCATGCTTAGCAAAAGAAGTTCCTGTTTGAACAAAAAATGATAATAATGACTGCTCTTGTTGCTGTGTCGAATATCAAATCAAAGTGCCAAGTTTAGAGAATACAAAAAATATAAATATAACAGTAAATGCAGTTTGCATATAATTAGGCTTCATTTTTTATTTTTTGTGCCCATCCCAGAGGTGCAATATTGTTTTAAACAAGATGACTGGAAAGAACTGAATTTTTCCTATTTTCATGCCTAATTTGGTGTCAACTTACAAAGTATTTGCAGAGAAAATGTCAGTGTTAAAGTTTACCACGTTGGCTTAGTAGGCAGTGTGCTGTGACATATAAATTATAGTTGTCAGTCAAAAAGCTGAAAATGTGTTGAAACCTTGGTCTGTCGTCATTTGTTTTGTTGACTGAGAAGAGATAAGATGGAAGTGTGAGAGTATCTTTTATTTTTCTTCTTTTTCTATTTTAATTGCGTTCCTTTCTTCTTCTTTTTTTTTCAAAGAGTAAGAATTCAGTGTCAAAACAATCACATAATGATGTTTTGCCTCTCACATTAATCAGTTGTAGGCATACTACCTGCCAGTGCCGACCACGACGAACAGGTGGCAGTGTGATGTTGTGTATAGTACTAGTAGGCCTGCAGTTAGCGACAACGCATTGTGACACCTATGACCTGAACGGGGACTGTAGACAAAGAGTCTTATGTAGTAGCTTCAGAGTTCACTACACGGCCGACAACAAAGCTTCTTGTTGGCTATTATCTTCACACCAGGCATGTGACGGGTCGCGTGAAGCCGCTTCTCTCTCTCTCTCTCTCTCTCTCTCTCTCTGAGAATGAGGATGGAGAGGGCGAGTGAGACACAGACACATACGTGAAAACTGTAACATTAATTTTGCCTTATTTGATTGTGTTATTAGTGTGATTAGGGGAGATCACTAGAAGGGAACGGCGCTTCTCCGGATGTGGTTGGAATAAAGTCATAAACCGACACACGGCGTGTTGAGTTTGTATTATTCTATTAACCCTAGAACATAACATAACAACAACAACAACAACACACGAAAGCATTAAAACAACAACAAAAACAACAGTGAAACAAACAAACAACAACTACAAAAACAAAAAAACAAACAAAAAACAAACAAACGCACGCAAGGAAACAGACGAATTTTATGTAAACTTGCATCAAATGTAAAAAGTAACGCAAAGAAAGTGTACGTCAATGATGAACATGAAAACACACAGACATAGAATATTGTGCTTGATTGTGTGTATGTGTGCATGTGCGTGCGGGCGTGTGTGTGTGTGTGTTCGTTTTTTAGTTTAACGTCTTTTCACTGTAAGTGATATTAGACGTTCGTTCGTTCTTTTGTTTAGCGTCTTTTCACTATCAGTGATATTACACGTTAAAAAAAAAAAGGGGGGGGGGGGGACGGGGGGCATGGGGTATAACTAACATGCAATTACATTTAACAGTAACAATTCAATAATAATAATTATAATAATCAGAAACCATTAACACAATTCTGAAGTGCATTAAAGGAATGTAGAAATAGGGCTATGAACTAATGCCTGTGAAAGTTCGACCATAAGAACCTTGTCAGAAATAACTTTACAAAAATCATCTGTAGAATTATTATTCTCTTTGAAATACTTGGGCAAGAAGGTACGTAACTGCTGGCAGTGAAACAAACAATGATGCAAGCTGAACTGCTTACCACAGATGCATGTAACATTTTTACTATACTTTATCTTCAGCGCATCAAGGATATTAGACGTGTGTGTGTGTGTGTGTGTGTGTGTGTGTGTGTGTGTGTGTTTCGGCCAATGAAGAAGTATCATATGTAAAGCATTTTACTAAAAGTGTAGGGAAATGGAAATTTTACAAAGGCGTGCTCCACGATGCAGGCAAAAAACAAAACAAAAAACAGCAACAAACAAACGCAACAACAACGAACAAACAAAACAAAGAAACAAACTGACCATTACCTTAGAGAAACACGTGACAATGGGATTATGATGGAGCCTCCCGTCGGACCGACGGATGAGTAGGCTAGCAGGCTCATCTGTCGGTGTGTGTCCTCATATGGGAGAAAAGGCCGATTCTGGATGCGCAGCACTTAACAAAGGTGTTGCAAGAGAAAACTTCTGCCTGACCAGCACAGGTGACTTTTTTTTCGGTGAAGAGGAGTTGCGCAGTCTCTTCCCCACTCTCTCGCCTACCGACGCTCACAGTCACACAGGTGCAGATACTGCCACGTGTAGAACGGCCTCGGCAGGTGCAGGTTTTTTTCTTCGGAGTTCTGTCTCCTAGGAGGACTTCCAGCCAAGGGTAAGAGCTCCTCCTGACCTTTGGTCATCCTCTTCCGCCTTCACAGCCGTTGGAAAAGGTTTCCACCTCCGCCTGGTCCGTCGTTGGGAGACTTCACATGCGGCAGGTAGTACTGGGTTACATGGTACCAGTAGCAAGGGCTATGCCCATGACCTGACCTCATTAGGCTATATATAATGTATACATATACATTTGTACTGTAGCGATTGGTGCGATTGTTCGAGCACTAGATTCTCGCCTGAGTTCCCTGAGTTTGATTCCCGGTTTCGTCCGATTTCCCATGTCAACATATGTGCAGACCTGCTAGTGTTTGAATGCACTTTGGTAGTCAGCCTGTGACAAAACTCACTATGACCCAAAACTAATTGGTACATGAACTATTTCTTTTGTGACATGTTTACTAAGATCATGTCTGCATGTTGTGAAAAATCGAAATTTGTATGCCCCTGCATAATTGTTTTATGACGGTTTAATTGTGTAAGGGATATCAAAATTTTTTGTCGAAATATATTTTGTTGAAAACCTTGTCATTTTGTATCTCATTTGGCTTCTTTACTTATGATTTAAATACCCTTTAAGAATTTCAATTGTGACATTGTTAAACTTTACTTCAGTTCCTTGTACAATCAGCAAACAACTTGAAACAAAGACTGAGAATAACCGTCATTTAGCCAACTATTGATTCATCACAAATTTGAAAAGAAAACGTTGCTTTTACCAAGGCATCACCGATCGACATCATTTTTATGTCTACGTCATGATACGTAATACTGATGACGTACTAATCCTCGTTAGTACGGGCGACCATTGGTTTACCTGAGCTCGAAATGACACCACATCCACACACCAAAAGGACCTATATATCTATAGCTTGCCAGCTCTGCTGATAGTGCTTCAGTGGCTGGCCTGCATTGGGTTCTCGCATGTCGTTCACGTGAGTTTATCACTACGAATTGTCGGATATAGGCTACACGTGTTCTTATTTCTGGCGCGCATGTGTGACCTTTTCTGCTGACTGATTTTTCTTTTCTTTTTTTGTTGACGGTTGTTTATCATGGTGTTTGAAAACGTGTGCGAGTGTGGGTGTGTATCGCTGTATGTCACTATGTGTGTGTGCGTGCATGCGGTGCGTGTGCCAGTGTGTGTGTGTGTGTGTGTGTGTGTGTGTGTGTTGGAATATGTACATGTGTATGCCTGTGTATATTCGTGTGTGCCTGCTTTGAGGTAAGCTTACATGCGTGCGTACACGCGCCTGTTGAATACCCAGATTAGCTTGTAATTTGCATTAGTTTTTTGTTTTTTTTCGTTTTGAGAGAGAGAGAGAGAGAGCATGTGTGTGCTTGTGTTTGTTTATCAAGAGGCATTATTCAACAGCAAAGCATTCTTCACACAAAAAATACATGCTAGAGGGAAAGAGGGAGAGACAGACAAACAGGCAGACAGATGTGGGAAAGGGTGAAGGAAGAGTCATTGATTTTGAGCAAACAACCTCGATCGTGATGTGGATAATGATGAGGATGATGACAATGATGATGATGATGATTATTATCATTATCAATTCTCTCTCTCTCTCTTTCCTTTTTTTTCTTCTTCGTTTTTTTATATTCAGGATTCCGGATTCACTCGCACGATTGTACCAACGAGTTGACCAGTCAGTTATCTCTTTACAACGATCGATATACCTTCAGCTGAAGGTCACACACATACCAAGTTGCTTTCGCACGTACGTACATGGGTATACCAACGTTTACTGACACGGCGTGGTGTTGAAGACAATAAATTTCAATTAAAGACCGACTTCCTTCAGTGGCCGCCGGGAATCGAGGAACCATGAGGCTCAGCAGTGTGCCAGGGTGGTGTTTGTTGGGGCTGTGTGCGGCTATGTGTGTCAGCGTCGCCTCGTCGACCCCCTTCGCTCGTCAGCTCTATGAGGTGCTCACTTCTCCCTTCACTGAGGTCGGTGGATTTTTTTAAAATTTTTATTATTATTATTTTTGTTTGTTTGTTTCTTGTTGTGTGTGTGTGTGTGTTTGGTTGCTGTTGGGTGTTTGTTTTTTATTTGTTTGTTTTTTTGTTTTGGTGTATGTGTGTTAGTGTGTGTGTGTGTGTGTGTGTGTGTCGATGGGGTAAGGTTTGAGTAAGAAGGTGAGGGGAAGAAGATTATGGTGGAGGTGATGTTGGTGGCTGTGGTGGTGGTGTGTGTGTCAGTATGTGTGTTTGTGACAGAGAGAGAGATAGGTGTGTGTGTGTGGGGGGGGGGGGGGGGGGGGGGGGTCTGGGCGGACGGTCAGAAATGGGCACGCAGAGATACAGACGGACAAAAGACAAGACAAAATTCTTTATTTCGAGGATAATAGATAAGCACTGGTGTCTGCGGTTTTTTACATCCAGTCCCCGCCCTGAATAGGGTCTACGCTACACAATACTAAATAAAATTAAAGCATGGTGTCAGTAGAAATACATAACAGAGGAGAAAAATTAAAAATAAAGAAAAACAAAGAAAACACACACACACACACACACACACACACACACACACGCACGCACACACACACACACACGCACACACACACACACATGAAATACAGGCAAGGGCATGGTGTTAGTAAGATGCATAGGAAAAAAATGAACCTGACAAAATGAAAGGAACAAATACACACAACACACACCGCATCACAGACCAGAATGGGGGATGGAGGGTGAGGGAGGTTCTCAGTCAACCATGCACGTGTGACAAACAGTTTCATTATAATGTACGATTTACATAACACATTACATGTTACAAACAGGTATGATTAAAATGAACGATTTACATAACACATTGCGGCATAAGGTAGGAAAGGTAACGTTTTTTGAAGGTGGTTGGGCAATGGTGTTTAATTGTTTCTGGGAGTGAGTTCCATAGGGTGGCGCCTGAGTACATCAGACTGGATTTGAACAAGTCATTTCTTGGGATTGGGATATGGACTTGGGGAGGGGGCGTGGGGGGGGGGGGGGTCCTTGATGAATTTACAGAAAATTTGTCTATTAATGTTGGTGGTGCATTACCTGTCATAAACTTTTGCCTCGTGATTCATTTATTGTACTCTAATCTACGGATTAGTGGGAAAATAATGGCTTGTTTATAGTCTGAGTCTAAAAGGGTAGTCTTTTTAAGGAGTACCAGCTTGAGCCCCCGTTTATGAAGATTCAGTAACGGCTTGAGACAACCAGAGAACACGTTCATGCTTACACAAGTCACAATTGTACAGGTGCTTGGGTAAGTGTGTGCGCACACATAAACATAGAGAGCATGCACGGGTATGTGTTCTTGTTCATTGTTTGAACAAGTGCGTGCGCATCAGTGCGTGAGCGTGTGAGCGTCAGTTTGTGTATGTGAGAGAAAGATTATTTGACGTATGAGAGAGAGAATTGATTTGATTTTGCATCAACAGCGGGACGAAAAAGTATGGCTGTTTGCAATCAGTGGACGACGAAAACCATTCCAGTTCGTGTAAGTACACACACACACACACACACACACACACACACACACACACACACACACACACAAACACACACACACACACACACACACACACACACACACACACACAAAGAGCACATAACAATCGCTATAAACGTCTTGGTGAAGATTTTTTATTCATTTGTTTTTTGTGTTTTTTTTGTTTGTTTTTTTTTTTCGTTATTTTTAGTTTACTCTAATAAAATTGGAAAATAAGTGAAAGAGACGACTGGCGTAATAGCCGAGTGGTTAAAGCGTTGGACTTTCAATCTGAGGGTCCCGGGTTCGAATCTCGGTAACGGCGTCAGTGTAGTGGGTAAAGGATGGAGATTTTTCCGATCTCCCAGGTCAACATAATGTGCACACCTGCTGGTATCTGAACCCCTTTCGTGTGTATACGCAAGCAGAACACCAGATACGCATGTTAAAGATCCTGTAATCCATGTCAGTGTTCAGAACAGACCCAGCATGCACACCCCCGAAAACGGAGTTTTGCTGCCTACATGGCGGGGTAAAAACGGTCATACACGTATTAGCCCACTCGTGTACATACGAGTGAACGTGGTAGTTGCAGCCCACGAACACAGAAGAAGATATGTGAAAGAGGGTGGTGTGTGTGTGGGGTGGGGGTGGTGGGATGGATTTTGGGACGTGGGGATAAAGATAGTAGAAGCGGGAGGAGGGGGTGGGGGTAGATGCTTGATAGTTCTTTTTTTTGTTAACTCGCTTTTTAAGAATTGCTAGAATTTGATGCGTGTGTGTGTGTGCATCTGTGTGTGCGTGTGCATGCGATCGTGTGTGTGTGTGTGTGTGTGTGTGTGTGTGTGTGTGTGTGTGTGTGCAGAAATGACTTTGGAGAAATCGAAGGCTTCAACGTGGATGTCATAAGAGACGGTCTGTATCATTTATTGGAAAATGGTAATGTCAGTTACTTTTGAAGCGTTTATAGTAAAGGTGAATGTTTATATATTCGTTAAACTATTTTGTTTCGAGTACTGCATTCGCAAATTTAAGAATATCCTAATGATTGGTTTGGAGTAGGGTTACCCATTTTGGAAATAAGGCTAATCTAAGTGTTGAATTTGAATTAGAGCATGTGCTGTCTATTAATTTTTTTACTGCATGCAAGAATGCGATTTTTCAAAGTACAGGAACAGCTGTTTAAAAATGTATAATGTATATAGGAATATTTCTTATTCGGGAATGGTGTTTCTTAGTCTTTCTATTAAAAAAAAAATGCTATTTCAATTTACTGTGTGATTAATAAAGCTACTTTGTTTTGATTACTTCTGTGTTTTTTGTAATCTGCTTGATAGGTTTTACTTTTTGACGTTTTCAACTTCTGTCATGCTCACTACAATGGGCTGAGAGCTGGTGGCGAGTCTTTGAATGTACACAATTTCCAAACAGATTAATAGAAATGTATTATATTGCAGTGTATTGCATCATAATGTGTTGTGTTGTATTATATTGTGTTGTATTGTTTTTATTTGGTTCTTTTTTTGGGCGGGGGTTGGGGGGGGGGGGGGGTTGTATTGCATTATATCGCAGTGCATCGTATTGCGTTATATTGCTTTGTATTGTATTCTGTTGCGTTGTATTGTATTGTAGTGTATTGTATTGCATTGTATTTATTGGATTCTTGTCGATTATAGTGTTTTATCCTCACCTATCTCCTTTTCTCCCTCTTTTCTGTATGAGTGTCATGTGGTGTCAGCTGGTGGCCGTGGGAGGGAAGTTGGGGTTTGGGGGAGGGGGGAGGGAGCGTTTCTTAGTTAGATATTTACGGTTTTTTTTTTTTTATTTATTTTTTTTATTCATTCATTATGAATTTCGTGAGTTAACTATATATGTGGCATGCACGAGTAAGTGGGAGGCGATTGCACGTGCTTTAATTCTATTGCTTGTTTGTTTGTTTTTTAATTTTTGTTGTTTTTTTCAAATCCTACATATAAATTGATAGGGTTTGTTGTTGTTGTTGTTGTTTGCCGTGTTTTGTTTTTGCCTGTGATAGAGCTGAATGTGGTTGGTTGTTCTCTCCTTATCAGTGTTAATCTTGATTCATTCGTTTTTGTTGGTTTTTTTTTTCTTTCGTTCGTTCAGTCCTTATAAATCGTCCAAACATTTATTCGTTCGTTAATCAGTCCGTTCAATCTTACGGTCGATCGTTTAAATCGTTCATTTATTCGTTCGTTCACTCTTTCCTTCGTTTATTCATTCGTACGTTCGTACGTTCATACGTTCATTCATTCATTCATTCATTCATTCATTTGTTTGTTCGTTCATTCATTCATTTATGTGTTCGTTCATTCATTCATTTATTTATGTGTTCTTTCATTCATTCATTCATTCGTTCATACATTCATTCATTCGTCCCTTATTGTCTGCACGGCCTGGCAGTGTGCGAGGTAGCCAGGAAGAAGTGCAAGATGGTGCTGTCGCCTTTCACCGAGTGTACCTTCACTGAGCGGAACATCAACTACCCTGGGAGAGGTGGGTTCTTTGCCACACGAGAGAAATCGGAATTTTTTTTTTTTTTTCTGAGGGACTCCAAAAAAGCACACGATGGCACTATGTGTGTATGTGTGTGTGTGTGCTATAATTTTTCACGAAGCTATATATAGTGTGGATGTGACGAGGGTAACTTTCATCTATGCAGAAGGCGGTTATGATGCGCATTTCCGCATTTGAACGTGTGTAAACGATTTTTGGGGTTGTCAGTCGCGAGTGTATTGTTGGACGGGTGGGGGATGTTGGGGGGTCTCGGTCAAAATGATAGGTTCCCTAAATTTAGAATACACCTACTAAAACTACTTTATCTTATGCTCTTTTTTTTTTTTTTTTTTTGCCTTTTAAATATATCCCTGAATGTCGGATACTAAAACAGTACATTGCTTTATCTCTTTCACTGTGTGAAAAACACTCCCCAGCGCCAAATAGTTTAGATACGAAGCTCTCCGTCACAGGCTTCGGTTCATGTTAAAAAAAACAACAACATGGACTTGATGACTACCAAGTTGAACCGATCTCTCAGTCAAAGAAGGCTACTCACTTGCGTAGCTTGGACTTGTTCACTTCAAACTCGGTCAAGGGGCAAAGGTTAGTCATTGTTCTATTGGCAGGGAAACTGGCTGCAAGCTGTCAAGCTTTGTTACAGTGTGAAAAATGGTCTTATCAACATGACCCCTCTATGTTGACTTAAGTCGCCTACCCTATGGCGGTGCACAAGCTTCCTGTTTACATATGTATTCGAGTATATATATATATATATATATATATATATATATATATATATTTCCTTTTCTTTCTTTTTTCTATTTTTTTATTTATCTAAGTGTGATCGTCCATGAACCGAGCGGTATATTATAAAGAGGTTAGAAAAGAATGATTGAATTTACAGGATTAAAAGAGAAAGGACAGAAAGCCCCTTGCACAGGCCAGGGGCATATTGAGGCCAGTCACAAAGGGTTTTTCTGTTGTTTTATTACAATAGTTAATTAGGAACAGAAAAGAGAACAGTGCAGTAGAATGTTAGGTAGTGGACTGTGTGCGCGACACTGAGCGTGCGTTCGAGAACATCGCTAGCTGAAGACCGACTGACCGGACGCTGAACGCCTAACACCTTTCTTTTCAAATTCGAATTTGAATAGCGTTTCGCAACAGGAGTTGCCTCAACAAGCAAGTCAATGGTCGGACACCGTCACTGTAGTAAAACTGTCATCCACTTCACGGCGTGTGCTGTGAGTTGAACTACAGTTATCGTAGCCAGCTGAGCGCTTGGTTACATAACTTCTTCCACGTGCAGGGTTGATGGCCGGGTGGTTTGACGCCTGCCCTGGATACGCCATCTCTGTGGACCGACGCAGCGCTTTCGACTTCACTCTGCCGTTCGTCACCAACACGGCCACCTTCGCCGTGACCCCTGGTAACCCCAGTGGCTTTGACCCTGACCTTCAGGACTTCTCGCCCTTCGTACTCAGTAAGTTCGGGATTCCGGATTGTGTAGGGAGTACCACTGAGATACATATACATCTCTCTATATATATGTCTATGAGGGACACGGACGTATTATACGTCCTTGGTGTAGGGGTTGGCGGGTTTGTTTTGTTGCTGTGGTTTTGTGTGGGAATTGTTTCAGTTTTATATATATATATATATATATATATATATATATACCTTTTTGCCTGACTCGAATTCAGACAGAAATATTAAAACCCTGCGTAATGGTGTGGCGTGAGTGTGCAAAAACCAACAGTGAGCAAACAAAAAAACACATTCCTTTGGCGCGTGTGTTTGTATGTGTGTGTGTTCATGTCCACGTGTATGTGTACGTATGTGTGTGTGTGTGTGTGTGTGCTGTACTTGTGCGTGTGTGTATGTACGATGTATGTGTGTGTGTGTACTACGTGCGTTACATGTATGCCATGGCAACGCGCGTGCTACTACTGACTGTTGCAGCCCATCTGACGGGAGCCTACACCAACGCAGCCTGCCTCCGCCGCCTGAGCAAGACCTTCAGGAGGATCATCGTGGCCGCCAACCTCCCTGAGGCTAAGGCCCTGCTCCAGAACGGAACGGTAGGCACTAGCAGACTGACTTCACAGACACGCACGGATACTAAAAAAAAAAAAATAAAAAAAAAAAAAAAAAGCTGGCGCATTTTTTGACATCTTTGGATAACATACAATTAATAAAGAGTGGTAACTGTCTCTCCATACACAAGGTACACAGCTTCTTAGTCAATGGTGCTTATGCTACCGATTCAGCTAACTCACACAGGAAAATAAAAGGTACATTGGAAGAAACCCAGATAGGCCTACTTCCTATAAAAAAA
The DNA here is from genome assembly GCF_041734735.1 of Babylonia areolata. NCBI lineage: Eukaryota > Metazoa > Mollusca > Gastropoda > Neogastropoda > Buccinidae > Babylonia > Babylonia areolata. The sequence goes on along the minus strand of NC_134893.1, from coordinate 36,036,768 downwards.
AAATTTAAAAAAAGAAGCTCCTGGCTTGTCTTCATATTGATCATTAATTTTGACATGTGCACACGGCAGCGATAACCGAAGAAATGTGCAAGCACATCTTAGCTTTCATGACATCTTTGAACTTTTTGAGGCCTGATCCAACGGCCGCCACAAATGTAGATAGATGGTGATGTTTTCAGTAGCCAGTGCAGCGAAATATGTAGACTAGATGTAGAAGTAGATCTCAGTATAGACCGGACTTTCACGTACGCACGCGCGAGCGCGTACACACACACACACACACACACACACACACACACACAAACACACACAAACACGCACAGAAACACCCACGCACACAGATACATCTTCACACACACAAACACACACAGAATGAGCAGACCCACCAAGAGCCGGCTGAAAAGAGGCAGCTTCATCCACCAGTCAAGACGCCTTGAAAGACAAACCCCAGTCTTGATGGAATACAAATCAAAGCCTATCCCGGCAAATGTCACCCACCCATCTTGGAAGAGGCAGGTGTTCCCAACAGTCGTCACCAGCATTCCCGGAGTGGAGAAGAGAGGGAAACAGTCAGACACCCAAAGGAAGGCCCTGGCCATGGAGTACATCTGCAACCAGTACCCCCAGGAAGACTGGACCCATGTCTTTACAGATGGCTCTGCCACAGAAGCAACGAGGGATGGTGGAGCTGGAATCTTCCTCCGATACAAAGACGGAGATGAAGAAATTGCAATCCCAACAGGAAAATACTCCACCAACTTCCGAGCTGAGCGAGAAGCCCTCTGTGAGGCAGCCACAACAGTCTCGCAGAACTCCACAAGAACAACAGGGCAGGTGGTGGTGTTCTCAGACGCTCTCTCCGTGCTCCAAGCCCTCAAGAACTCCCACTGCAAAGAACAGAACCATCTCACTTCAGCCCTTGTTGCCCTGAGTGCCAGAGTGGAGGAAGTGGTGATACAATGGGTACCAGCACACTGTGGCATCAGAGGCAACGAAAAAGCGGACATTCTGGCAAAAGACGGTGCACAGAAGGAGCAGGCCAACAAACTGGTGTCACACGATGAAATCAAGACAATCATCAAGGCACAGCAAGGAATAAAGTGGCGCCTCCAGCACCCCAAATATAACCCAGAAGACAGATACCATTTGCTGGAACGACGGGAACAGGTCAAAATCTTCCGCCTGAGGACTGGACACAACTGCCTGCTCCACCACATGCACACAAAATTTGGCATTGGACAGAGTGGAGAGTGCCCTTGTGGTGAGGGACCAATGACAACCGACCATATCCTTCAAGACTGTACGACACATGCAGCATCCAGGAGGAAGTACTGGCCAACACCGACAGCAGTGGAAGCCAAGCTGTACGGCACCCTGGAGGAGCTGCGACGGACGGCAGCCTTCATCGAGGACACCGGGCTGCTCATCTAACAGGAGGCGAACGAGGAAGAAGAAGAAGAAACACACACATACATCTACACACGCACACACACACTGCACGCATACAGATTTAAGTAAAGCCATCATGTTTACTGTGTGCAGGCTCAGGTACTTTTCTCTCCTCGCTCGGCTATCCCTGACCTGGAAGTACTTCCCCAGAGGGTGAACTGCTCGGATGGGGGCGCTGGCATGATGGTGAAAAAGGGGTCACCTCTTCCGGAATGGTGGAACCGAGCCTTCCGGATCTACTACGATTCCGGGCACTTCCATGCCTTGTGCCTGAGAGATGGGCTAAAGTACAACAGTGAGTATAGTTCTGTCAACGGTTGGGTTTTGTTTTGATTTGATTTGATAAGATTATGGATACTTATATAGCGCCTATCCTCGGTCGGAGACCAAGCTCTAAGCGTTTTTACAAACACGGGGTCATTAAAGTTTGCACAGCAGGCTGCATGCCTACCTGAGTAGAGCCGACTGACGGTTGCCATTGGGCGCTCGTCATTCGTTTCTTGTGTCATTCGATCAGCTTTCAGGTACACACACATACACACTTAGGCATGTAACTTTTTACGTGTACCACCGTTTTGTTTATCTACCCCGCCATGTAGGCAGCCATACTCAGTTTTCGGGGGTTGGGGGGGTTGCATGCTGGGTATGTTCTTGTTTCCATAACCCACCGAACGCTGACATGGAGTACAGATCATTAACGTGCGTATTTGATCTGCCTGCGTATACACACAGGCGTAAAACCACCTTCACTCCGCCGGTTTTCTTTTCCGGAGGAAGGAGAGGAAGGTGGCAGAATGGTTAAGACGCTCATCTGCCCAACACAAAGCCCGTGAGAGACTGGGTTCGAATCCCGCCCTCGCCCGTTCTTCACCCCAGGTTTGACTGGAAAATCAAGCTGAGCGTGTAGTCATTCGGATGAGACGATAAACCGAGGGCCCGTGTGCAGCACGCACTTGGCTTTCTGAAGAAGAATCAATGGCAACGAGAGTGTTGTACTCTGGCAAAATTGTGTTGAAGAAAATCCATTCTGATGATAGGCAGGTACAGAAATATATGTGCATGTACTCAAGGTCTTATAAAGCAGATGTGGTGTGGCGTACATAGATTTATTTTGTCCGAACCCAGTGACGCCTCCTTGAGAAACTGGAACTGAACCTCTTCTCCGGAATGTGTATGTGTGTGTGTGTGCGTGTATGTGTGTGTGTGTGTGTGTGTGTGTGTGTGTGTGTGTTGGTTTTTTATTTTTTTATTTTTTTTATTTAATTTTTTTTTTATTCACAACAGATTTCTCTGTGTGAAATTCGGGCTGCTCTCCCCAGGGAGAGCGCGTCGCTATACTACAGCGCCACCCCTTTTTTTTTTTTTTTGTATTTTTTTCCCTGCGTGCAGTTTTTTTTGTTTTTCCTATCGAAGTGGATTTTTCTATAGAATTTTGCCAGGAACAACCCTCTGTGTGTGTGTGTGTGTGTGTGTGTGTGTGTTTAGCTAGAGAGTGGAGGCTGGGGGGGGGGGGCGATTTGTTCACCAGTCTTCAGTGTACAGTTTAAACGAAAGCAGTGAAACAGTGGTCACCACGGATGGAAGACTCAATGGCTTCGTGAAGTAATTGTCTACTTGCACTCTTCTCTTCGTGATAGATATACTGTATGGATGAATTTTAATGTGCTTCGTTTCGGTTAGCGTTTTTCTTACATACTTTCTTTCTTTCTTTCTTCTGTCTCCGTTAATTTTTCTTTTCATCCTTTCCCTCTTTTTTTTTTCTTTCGTTCTTTTTTTCTATTTCTGTCTGCCTTTCTTAGTTTCTCTCGTCCTCCTTTCTGTCTTCTTTTCTTTCTATCTTTCTCTCTGTCTCTCCTTCGTTCTCTCTCTCTATCTCTTCTACCTTCCTTGTACCTTCCTCCTTTCTCATCCTTCCTTTCTGTCTTTCTTTTTCTGCCTTCGTTATGTTTCTTTCCTCCCCCCCTCTCTCTCTCTTTTTATGCCTTCCTTGGTTTATCTCTTCTTCCTTTCCCCCATTTCTTTCTTTCTGCCCCCCCCCCCCCCCCCTCTTTCTCTGTCTGTCTGTCTCTCTCTCTCTCTCCATCCCCCACCCCGCTTTCTCAGTATCGCTTTTCCACCTCCCTTACAGTTTCTCCCTTCCTTCTTTCCCTCCCGCCTTTCTTTCTTTCTTTCTTTCTTTTTTTCTTCTTTCTTTCTTGCTTTCTTGCTATCTCTGTCACTGCCAAACTGCACACTGACAACGACATCTCCGTTCTGTCCGTCCAGGAACGATCAATTGTGTGTAAAGGAGCTGGCTGGAATCCTGTACTTCGTCCCCGCTGCTCAAGTGTCCGCTCGAAGAGGCGTGGGACTTTGGAACAGAAGCGCCTTGGACTGCTTGGGTTTCAGATTTTTCTTTTCTTTTCTCAGAAACGTAGTGTTGTTGCTAGAAACGTCATGAATTATCTGTTGTAACCCAAACTGGTACACACCCCCACCAACAGCCGCATTACCGAAATAGCTCCCTTTCTCTCCCCCCCCCCCCCCCCGCCCCCGCCATCCTTCCGAAAAAAACAGAACAGACAGGACTTGGCATAGTTCTGAGCTCATTTATTTGTTTCATGGAGATAGTGATCCGATGGTGATGACATCACATTTGAAAAGGGGGGAGGGGGGGGGGGAAGAAAAGAAATGAAAACAGAAAAAAAAAATTGTAATGGATAGCACACATGGACGAAACCTGGAAAACGTCAGATTCCTCGCCACCATCAGTCTATCGCCATGTTTTTTTGTTTGTTTTGTTTTGTTTTTTGTTGTTGTTGTTTTTATTTTTTTATATATATGTATACATACCAGCTGTCTGCTGTTGGTTCTGTCAGTAGATATCTCCTATTTGTGTATACATGTGTACAATGCTGTATCTCTTGGAATGTTTTTTTTTTCTTTCTTATTTTCTTTTCTTTCTCCAGTTGTGTGTCTTATGTGTGTATGCCTTAACCAAACATTTGGTATGGCCATTGTAAATGATTGTGAGTACAATACAGTGAATACTAAATGCTATTCATATCAATTTGTATTAGTCACATGAAATATGTAACATTTTCCTGTGCCTCCTACGGGGTTTCCTCAAATAAACATGCCTTGTCTTGTATTGTCTAGTCTCTGATCATCATTTATCTGTAAAACAACATATGTGAGGGTTTTGAAGTAATATTGAAACAAGGCATTTAGTCATTTCCACCCTCAAGCCCTTAACAGCTGGTTTAAGGCTTGTACAACCTTCACAAACAGTTAGGGATCATTTCATAAAACAAGGTATGTTTTCATAAAACGTTTACATAATTGTTTTTTCTAACTATGCAGGCTACGCGTGGTCTGCTACTGGCCTTTCCTTTGATACATTAACTCTCTCCATACGAACGGCGAAAGAGACGACGTTAACAGCGTTTCACCCCAATTTACACCATCAAAATATTGCAAGCGGAAGGCTCTTATACTGAAGAGGTGAATGTTGACAAAGAATACCACAATTCTGACGACGGAAGCTAAAGGTTGGGTCATTGAGACACCCACTGGACATCCGAGGGGTCTGGGTAGAGGAGAAGAGAGGACTGGCCGTACAGAGTGAGTTAACGGTTTCAGGTGCATCTCCACCATGAACAATTTGAAAACTGCGTTTGAAAGATCGATGATTCAGCCAGAAAATGTTACAGTTATTCAATGGTTTATAAAGGATAGTCGTAGTATTATTTTTTTCCAGTGTAAAAAAAACAAAACAAACGGAAGCGCACATGCAAAAAGGCATCTGTGGTTAAGTGTCCTGCTCATTATAATGACTGCTTACACCGCTGTGTTAGTGTTGGTTTACATACAGCAATGTAGCGACTATTAGTAGCCTGTGTGTTTTTCTTTGTAATATATATTTTTTTTAATTTTATATATGATATTTGTATATTTGTGTGTGTTTTTTATATCAGTGTGTACCATTCCTTGCGTTTTTCGTTTACGTTCCTGTTTTTTTCTTTCTTTCTGCATTTGAGAATTAAAGAAAATACAATATGTTTCTTTTTCTTACCATCTTTTACTTGCTGCCAGTAGCATAGCAATTCTGTGTGTGTGTGTGTGTGTGTGTGTGTCTCTCTCTCTTTCTCTGTGTGTGTGTGTGTGTGTGTGTGTCCCTCTGTCTCTGTCTGTCTCTCTCCCCCTCCCTCTCTGTCTCTCTGTCTGTCTGTGTCTCTCTCTGTCTGTCTGTCTCTCTCTCTGTTGTGCACGCACCCATCCCCCAGTAACTCTATTCCAGTGCTTCCCGCATATACCCCCTACGTAGTGGTGAAAACGTTCAGTTCCAGGCCTTGTGATTGTGTGTGTGCGCGCGCGCCCGTGCGTTTGTGTGTGCGTGCGGCCGTGCATATCACGCGCGCGCGTGTATGTGTGTGTGTGTGCATTTGGGTGGGTAGGTGGGGTGGAGGGGCTGAGAAGGGAGGGTAGGGGTGTGAGGGGCTCAAGTCAATAGCTCGAGTCCATTGCTCTAATGGCCTGTCTGCACAGCACCATTTCAATTAGAGCTGTTTGGCCACTACCAGCACCACAACAAACTAAATGCTCGGTTTGCATTTCCGTCACCATGCGTGTGTGTGTGTGTGTGCAACATACACATGCGTACGTACATGCACATGCACACTTTCATAAATGGCACACACACACACACACACACACACACACACACTTATACGATGACGGAGGCGAAGAAGTTTGAATATAAACAGAAGCCGAATTTGTCCGTTCCATGTTGGAACTCCTCAGCCGTGGGCAGTGCACTCTTTTCAAAAGCTTGCTCGTTCAGTTGCCTTGTTTGCCAGTCTTACTCGTCCTTCGCGGTCATCAGTCTCCTATCATTTGGACATCATGTCTTCGGACGGGTAAGTGAAGTACTTTAATAATAATAATAATAATGGATACTTATATAACACACTATCCAGAAATCTGCTCTAGGTGCTTTACAAAAACGCTTTTGTTAACATAAAACATTACATCTATGTTACACACACACACACACACACCAAAATGCGACTACACACACACACACACACACACAGCATACATACATTTTAACATACATGTGTATCTAACAGCTACCCTAACACATACGCACACATAGGCAGGCACAAACTTACATAAACACACAATACACATTCATATACATGCATGTAGTTATGTACACATACATATGTATACACACATAGTCAAGCACAGCTAACGCAAAGGAAGTGGACCTGCCACAATTGAACTTATTGCTGAGGGAAAAGGTGAGTTTTGAGACGAGATTTAAAAGATGCGAGGGAATCAGAATGACGGAGGTTATCAGGGAGCTTGTTCCACGTCTTTGGTGATTGAAAAGAAAACGATTTGTGTCCATAGGTCTTACTTCTGACGTGAGGTATCCTGAGAAGTCGAGTATCAGAGGAAGAACGGAGCTGGCGAGACGGGGTATAGATATGGAGGAGTTCATCGAATTAAATCTTGTGTCGTCATGCCTCAGCTCTTAGCAGATTGGGTTTAAAATTGAACTTCAGAATATTTTGTAAAATTGCTTCAAACGATTGAAACAGCTTTTTTTTTTTCTTTTTTTAAATACTTTTTAAAAGCTCGCTCAAATGGTCGTCATGAGATAGAATAACATGTGATGTAAAGACTAAAGAAGAATAACCGGTGCACCCTTCCTTGATCACCATGCACACACCAATCATCATATACTAGAAGGAAAGCATTCAGGTAAGAAAATCGTTTCAAGCATTCAGGTAAGAAAATTGTATCATTTTAAGAAACAAGCGAAATAGAAGTAAGAGTATATCCTGTACACCCATTTTTGGTTACTATGTAAATAAATCGTCAGGCAAAAGGAAATACATTTGGGTAAAAAGAGTATAACATTCTAGGACACTAGTGAAATAGAAACAAACGTGATGATTATGTATATATCGATCATCATATAAAGGGAAGTCATTCAGGTAAGAAAAATATAGTATTAATTTTGAAGACCAGTGAAATAAAATAAATAAATGAATAACCCGTAAACCCCCTCTTTAACTACCGTGCACATATCAAGCATGTCAATGGAAAACATTCAGGGGTAAAAAAAAAAATAAAGTAACTTTTTAAGACGCAGCATCAATAGCTGAAAAGCCATGTTCGAACTGCAACTAAGTTCATGAGCCTTCAATACCCCCCTCCCCCTTCCCCTTCAAAGAAAAAAAAAAGAAGAAGAAAATGAAACATACATCATCACAGCAATGAGCAAATCACAGGCAGTTGAATAAAATAAAACATTACTTGAGCGCATTATTAATCACAACATACAGCAGAAGGAAAATAAAAAGCATTCGCATTCTTCTTTGGGAGTGGTAGTTTACACCGTCTGCTAGAACTGAGAACATTAATTTTTTGGAAGGCTGAGTTAAGTGGGTGGATAGGACCATTAACTCTCTCCATACGAACGGCGAAAGAGACGATGTTAACAGCGTTTCACCCCAGTTACCATCATCAAAATATTGCGAGTGGAAGGCTCTTACACTGAAGAGGTGAATGTTGACAAAGAATACCACAATTCTGACGGCGGAAGCTCAAGGTTGGGTCATTCAGACACCCACTGGACATCCGGAGGGGTCTGTGTAGAGGAGAAGAGAGGACTGGCCGTACTGAGTGAGTTAAAATTTTGGGGAGCTTTTTTTTTTTTTTTTTTTTTTTTTTTTTTTTGCGTGTGTGTACGCATTAAGAACGGATTCGTACTGGGCGTTTCATTGTTGCTGGGGCTGGCTTGTCATGCCTTTGTTGGCCAGATTTACATCTTGTCACAGCTTTGTCTTGTTTGACAATTAAATTTCGAAACCAAGCCGCAGTGCTGTTTATAGGTCCTTAAGACTATAAATGTACTGTAAGATCAGCATTAAATCGCCAAATTGTTGTCGTTGTTATCATTATTGGTGTTGTTGCTTTTGGTTCTTATAATTATAGCACCTGTCTTCCGTCAGAGACCAAACTCTGAGCACTTGTTTGGTGCATTTCTGTTGTGCATGTGTGGGTGTGTGTGTGAATGTGTGTCTTCATGTTTTACATTTATTCGCTTATTTATCACCCTTGTTGTCTTATTTATTTATTTATTTTTAAATCATTTTATTAGTATTACTATTATTATTACTACTACCTTTTTCTATATTATAATTATTATTCATTTATTTATTTATTTATTTATGTAAGCTTATCTATTATTTATTCCCCCGTTTTTGGGGTGTTTTTTGGGGGGTTTTTGTTTGTTTTTGTTTTGTTTTTCCTCAAGGCCTGACTAAGCGCGTTGGGTTACGCTGCTGGTCAGGCATCTGCTTGGCAGATGTGGTGTAGCGTATATGGTTTGTCCGAACGCAGTGACGCCTCCTTGAACAACTGAAACTGAAACTGAAACTGAGCACTTGCACAACAGTCGGAGCCGGGTAGAGCCAACTGAGAGCCGGCTTTTGGTGCTCATCTTTTGTTTCCTTTGCCATTCAGTCAGGCTTCAGTCACACGCACGCACACATACATGAATATTAGAGTAAAGTTTGCAGCAGAATTTTTCCAGGGACAACTATATTGTTGGCTCCCTTTCTCACACAGAATAAAGAAAAAGATCAGCACTCTGTGTTAATAAATGTATTCACACATACAGATGCAGAATACTTTATTATCTCAAGAAGAGAAATGCATCCGTGGTGTACGCTTCACAAACAATGCGCGGTATGAATACACAAAGGGAATAGACTGCTCAGATGCCAAGTTAATGTGAGACCTCATAACGATAAACACCCACTGGTCACAGTTATTCAATATCAGCGTAAATGCATACATGTATAAAAGAAAATATGCTTAACTGATAAGTTAATAAATTATTATAAGAATCGCATAAAATAATCACAGTCACACACATGCATTAATAAATATCATACAAAACTAAAACTGCCCCTTCATATCTTTGTGGCTGCTTTCACCTCTACACTCCATCTCGCTCTCTACGATCGGCTTCGGATCCACTCTGTTTACGCATACCCAGATTCAAACACTCCACTGTTGGACGCCGTTCTTTCTCTGTCTCTGGACCTTGTATTTGGAATGAAACTTCTTCTTTCGCTTCGTCAGGCCTCCGCACTCAGCTCTTTCAAGTCTGGCCTTAAAACCCACCTCTTCACAAGATAGCCTCCCTCCCCTACCTCTTCCTTGTCTTCAGTTTCTTCAGTTTTAGAGTTATGCATGCGTGTGAATGACTGGTGTGAAAGCGCTTAGATTTGTCTCTGTACAAGATTCAGCGCTATATAAATACTATCATTATTATTATTTAGTTTTACGTGCGCTAAGTGCGTGCTGCACACGGGATCTCGGTCTGTCTCGTCCGAATGACTAATCTTCAATGTCTAGTGAGGGTGTTAAGTTTCTTTCGTGTGCGGGATTTGATCTCTTTCCCTCAGATTCTCTCGCTTCCTAGGCGGACGCGTTAGTGGAGTGGTGGCCTAGAGGTAACGCGTCCGCCTAGGAAGCGAGAGAATCTGAGCGCGCTGGTTCGAATCACGGCTCAGCCGCCGATATTTTCTCCCCTTCCACTAGACCTTGAGTGGTGGTCTGGACGCTAGTCATTCGGATGAGACGATAAACCGAGGTCCTGTGAGCAGCATGCACTTAGCGCACGTTAAAGAACCCACGGCAACAAAAGGGTTGTTCCTGGCACAATTCTGTAGAAAAATCCACTTTGAAAGGAAAAACAAATAAAACTGCACGCTGGAAAAAATACAAAAAAATGGGTGGCGCTGTAGTGTAGCAACGCGCTCTCCCTGGGGAGAGCAGCCCGAATTTCACACAGAGAAATCTGTTGTGATAAAAAGAAATACAAATGCAAATACAAATACCAGTACCACAAAGCCGCCAACACTCCGCCAAGTGAACCTACCTGCCACCGATGTGTCTCACATTATTCACGGTAGGTAGTTTGTGCTCCTAGCTGTGTGTATGTTAGGGGAACTTAGCAGATTCTTGGTGAACGATCTGCAGAGACCCGCAATGAAGTCTATCATTTGGGCAGACAGAAAATAATGACATGAATACACCAGTGGGAAGATACTCCAGCACTCCGCCGCTCAGCCTCTTTCGTGTGGAAGTTGCAGCAGTGTGTGTGGCTTAGTAACACCGATGACTTCATCACATCCAGGAAGTTGCTGGGAGGGGGAGGAGTCGGGGGGGGGGGGGGGGGGGGGGGGGGGGAGCAGAAAAAGAAAACAAACAAACAAACAGAACACTTGGTTGTAGGAGACATCGGAGAATTGGCAACATGAGCCAGTCCTGCCCAGCCAAACTGTTTCCCCATCATTATCGCGGCGTTCGCTTCTATCCACGAACACAATAATTTGCTTCTCCACAGAAGTGTAACAAAAATTTTTGCGAAGTCGATAACCCTTGGTTCTTTTACGTCTGGTGAGCGCATAAGCCTGCTACTGCACATGAGACTCAAGTTTTTTTTTTCTTCTTTTTCTCACCTGTACGCGCCCAGACTATCACTCAAGGTCTATTGGAACGGGTGGGGGTGCGATGGGGTGGGTGAGGGATGTGAAATTCACTGTCCGTGTATGTGTGACTCACGGACGTATATCTATAACTCCGTGGTGTGAATCGAACCCGCACACACTGGCTCCCTGGCTGTCCTTGTCAGGCGCTTTACCACTGTGCCACAAAGTCTGGTGGCCTGTTGACGCCGTGTCCTGTCAGGCACTGTCTCGGTGGTGATGTCCAGCTGGGATGTACTTTTCTTTTAAGATGATGTCTGGTCAAGTAAAGAGAGAGAGAGAGAGAGAGAGAGAGAGAGAGGGAGGAAATTTGTGCGAAAGGAATCGGTTCCGGCATTTTGTAGAGGCGAAGTGTGTGTGTGTGTGTGTGTGTTTGTGAATGTGTCCGTGCGTGCGTGCATGTGTTTACGTGTTTGTTAATGTGTGCGTGCGTGTTTTAATTTTTAGTATATTTTTTTTAGCCTTCGTTAATTAAGAAAAGTAGTCCTCTCATCAGCGAAAAGACGGCGACGGGAAGACAGCAGCAGGAGGTGACTCCCGGACGCCTGAACGCCTTGGAGAAAGGGCTGATCCGTAGCTGTGAGGACCGCTCTTGGTTCGGCGTGGACTTCTGGGCGTCTTTGCCCTGTGTGGACGTCAACTGCCGAAGTGAGTCACAATGTTGGGCATTTGCGAGAATTTTCTTCGTTCGTGGGCTGCAACACCCACATTCACTCGTACGTACACGAGTGGGCTTTTACGTATATGACCGTTTTTACCTCCACTCATACTCCGTTTTCGGGGGTGCGCATGCTGGGTATGTTCTTGTTTCCATAACCCACCGAACGCTGACATGGATTACAGGATCTTTAATTTAACGTGCATATTTGATCTTCTGCGTGCGTATACACACGAGGGGGTTCAGGCACAAGCAGGTCTGCACATATGTTGACCTGGGAGATCGGGAAAATCTCCACCTTTTACCCACCAGGCGCCGTTAATGAGATACGAACCCGGGACCCTCAGATTGAAACTCCAAAGCTTTAACCACTTGGCAATTGCGCCCGTCATTTGTGAGAATCGGAGTGCTTCTCTCTTTATCGTCTTTCAGTTTCATTCTGTTGTTTGACATCCGTCACGGACAACTTCGGTGACACAAACCTAAATTCGAAACAGCGACAAGACAAAGCAAGACAAGACCAATTTCTTTATTCCTGAGGATGATAAATCAATGAGGACTGGTATGCGGCTCATAAACAGGGTTTGAGTACTGAATGATAAAGGCATGATTGTTGAAAAAAAACACACAAAAAAAAACAGAAATAAGAAACTCACGCACACCAGAATGTAAGAAGACAGGCGCCGAGTGGTTAAGCGTTGGACTTTCAATCTGAGGGTCCCGGGTTTTAGAATCTCCGTAACGGCACCTAGTGGGTAAAGGGTGAAGATTTTTCTGGTCTCTCGGGTCATCATAATTATGTGCAGACCAGTCGTGCCTGAACCCCCTTCGTGTGAATATGCAAGCAGAAGATCAAGTACTCACGTTGAAAATCCTGTAATCCATGTCAGAGTTCAGTGTGTTATAATGGAAACAAGAACATACCCAGCATGCACCCGGAAACGGCTGGTCGGTCTATGGCTGCCTACATGGCTCATATTCAAGAGAACATCGTGCCTGAGGGTAAATGTGTACCTGCGGGTAATCTGCCTGAGGCAAGGCAAACTGCCCGAGGGTAAGCAATCTCCAGTATTCATGAACACAAGAGTCCACCCGCGTGTCTACAAACCCGAAGGCAATGTACCCTTACTACCTGCCAAGGGTGACTGCCCACGAAGCAGAGGTAAATATGGCGGATCCTTTTGCAGTATTTTTCTCTTTTTTTTTTTTTTTTTTTTTTTAAAGGGAAAACAGGCGTGCTTTGCGGATAGCACGTGTTTTGCGAACTCTGTCTACAATACTGAGAGCATGAGCAGACGGGAATCTGGGGATTTTTTTTCAAAAAAAGGCCATGGATTAGCTGTCTGAACTGTGTCTTGAATACAAGATAACTTATCCTTCAAGGTAAACTGTACCCGCGGGTCCCAGCCATGTCAAAGATAACTTGCCTGAAGGCAAAATGAATTTTGTCTTGTATATGGCCCCATTGTGGGGTAAAACGGTCATACGCGTAAAAGCCCACTCGCATAGTGAACGTGGGAGTTGCAGCCTACGAACGAAGAAGAATGTAATAGTAATGTTGTCGGGTCGGGAAGGAATGAGAAAAGAACAGGGAAAGAAGAAATGGGCGGAATGGAGAGAAAGAGAGATGGAGGGGCATTATAATGAGCTGTTAACATGTATGCATATACATTATTTAAAACCGGTATAGTGTTTGTAATCAAATAACAAAACGCTGTGAATAACAATGCAGAAATGTTCAGATAAACATGTATGCACATATATACATTATTTCAAACCGGTAGAGTGTTTGTAAATCAAATAACAAAGCACTGTGATGATAACAATGCACAAAATGTTCAGATAAAGATACACAAAGCAATAAAGGGAGAACTGACGCATTTCAATGTAAGCCTGATTACAGAGATATGATAAAATAGAGAGACAGAAGAAGATAGCTGTACTTTGAAGGAAAATCGTAGTGATTAAAGCTGAGTGTCTTCTGCAAATATTGCATAACAGAATGTGTCAATGAGATGTGTCAGAGGAGCTGAATGACTGCACCGCTGAATTTTGTATTCCTGTTGCAATCTTCCAAAGTTCCTTTTCCACATGTGCCAATATGGAGAGGTCTAAATGCAGATTTTTGTATGACTATGAATATGCAAAAGCGTAGTGATTCAAATATAATTTCATGTCCATGGATTTTTTCTTTTTGTACTGAATAAGACTTTGCATATTCACAGCCGCATTTTTCCTTGTTTCTTGATAAGTCTTTGTGCATTGGGCGCCGCATTTTGCCTTGTTTCTTGAATAAGACTTTGTGTATTGAAAGCCGCATTCTGTGGTTTCTAGACTAGGACCGTTTATATTGACCACTGGTCGCCGTATTTTGCCTTCTTTCTTGAGTAAGTCTCTGTGTATTGACCGCCGTATTTTGCCTTGTTTCTTGAATAAGATTTTTTTATACTGACCGCCGTTTTTTTTTGTTTTTTTTACCTGGTTTCTTGAATGACTTTTATTTTCCTCGTTTCTTGATGAATTAGAACACTTAGACAAAACACACACACACACACACACACACACACACACACACACACCAAAACAACATCTTGTTTCTGAACAAGAAACCCTTCTTCCTCCTATCAACAGCTGAATCAGGGGACACGCCGCTGCACCTGGCCGTGCGTGCAGACTGCTTCACCAAGGTGAAGAAGCTGATGAAGCACGGCGCGGACCCTCAGATCGACAGCCGACTGTCGCAGTCCCCCTTCCGCATGGCGCTCACCAACAACATGCACGACACCGTCTACCACATGTGCTGTATCAATGACCTCCTCATCGACGCCTACAGCCAACGGGGCGAGACGGCCCTGCACCAGAGCTGCCGGGAGGGCAACCTGGTGGGCGTGCAGATCCTCCTGCTGGCCGGGGCCAACCTGGACCTCCTGGCCCACGACGGATTGTCTGCCCTGGACAAGGCGGTGTTGGGAAGGAGCACCCACATCGTCCGGGAGCTCATCCTGCACAACTGCAGCCCCATCCTGCGGTCCCTGAGCTCCCCGGACATGACCCACCTCCTGTGGCGCGTCTGGAACACGCTGCAGACCTCCCCGGAGATCGTGCGACTCCTCCTGGAGGCCGGCTGCCCACTGCCGCATCTGAGCCGCTTCGCCGATTATCTCCACCTGGGGTCCAACAGCCAATTGGTGCAGCTGCTCCGCTCGCCCCCGAGTCTGCGGAGACTGAGCTGCACGGAGATGCGAGCGGTCCTCAACAGGGGCCGGCTGTGGAGGAAAGGCTTCTGCCTGAACGACCATGTGCGTGAGGTGCTCGACATTTACTCCCAGGCCTACCCCAGCCTGCCGTATGACGACCTCCGCTCCAACCTCCTTCTGCACAGTGTCGGGAAAGGGCGCGACCTCACGGAGGAGTCGAAGCAGTTCTGGGACAGGCACTGAGTGCATGCATTAATTACCCTGAGGGATGGGTGAAGAGACAGAGAGGGGGTGTAGGGGATGGGGGTGGGGGGCAAGGGGCGAGGGGAGGGAGAGAGAGAAAGAGAGAGGGAGGGAGCCTCAAACTACCCCCTAACCTGCACCACCCACCCACCCACCCCCAAACACACGTACCCACAGCCCCCTGATTGATTTTACTCCTAAGTCATTTTGGGCAAACCTCAAATAATCCCCAGGGTCATAAGTGGCTAGTCAAGATCGACACGCCCCCCTTGCCCCCCCCCCCCCCAGGCCCTCCCCTCCCCCCCCCCCAACACACACACACACCCGCGCCACCACCACCCGCCGTCCAGGTTCCCTGCCCCCATCCCCAGCTAGAACTGACCCCCTTTCTAAAGATTTTATTGAGCTATTGTAAAAGTAAGGAAAGAAGGGTCGTTGTGGACAAGCCAAACCTGTTCTCCATTTTAACTAACGAAAGCGAACGGCGAGCTGGGTGGTGGTGGTGGTGGTGGTGGGTGGAGGGCTATTACTTTGATAACTTGTATCAGTTCTAACTGGGTCAAATTTACCACCACGATTACCCCACCCCCTGCCCCCGCTGGGGTCATTTTAAACAGCCTAGACTGACTTCCATATCCCTTGTGACACCAAATACACTTGGAAATAAAGACATTCCCTATTCTTTTCTTCTTCTTTTTTTCTCTCCATGACAATGGTTGGCAGGGGTGGGGGGGGGGGGGCAAAGTCCAATTCAACAGGGATTGGGAGTGGAAGAGAAGGAGGAGGGTGGGTAAGGGGGGGTGGTGGTGAGTCAGTAGATGAAGTTGATCTCCGAAGGTTATTCCAGACTAGTCTCCATTACGTAATTACAGCTTTAAATTATGGGTACGAACAGGCGAATAGGTTGCTGCACTGGTTTTTGTAAGTCTATAGGAGATGGAGGATGCCTATTTTTTGGTAGTGTTTTGTAGTGTTTGTTTTGTTGTCGTGTTGTTGTTGCTGTTGTTGTTGTTGTTGTTGTTGCTATCTTAGCCTTGATTATTGTAATCTGACAAGTAGTAGTTTCGGTACGCGTGTTGTACTGAACACAGAGCGAGGGGAAAGGGTGGAAGGGGTGAGGGTTGGTTTGTGTGTGTGGGGGTGGGGGTGGGGGGGGGGAGTTGGGGGGTTGTTTACTGTTTTAATGAAACTTTTTCGTCCTGCACGGTTTTATTTTATTTTTTTTTTATGCCATTGCTTTTCTTGGTGGATTGTTTGCAGTACGAAGATGTCAAATCAGTAACATGAACCCCGTGTCAATGTGGTACCAAAATGGAAAGTATATATTCCTTTATGAGAAAACACACTTTTTTTTTCTTTTTTCTTTTTTTTCGAGTGTCAGCTGATTGAAATAAAACGTCTTGCAATGAGATTGGAACAGTATATTAATTTTTTTTCTTTCCCGGTGTTTTTAGCACAAAAAAAATAAAAAATAATAATGCTATTTTCCAGCGTGAATTCTTCCAATGTCTGTGATCTTTTTAATGAAAATAAAGGTGATTTCCCCCTTCTTTCAGTTCCATCAGCATTGTTGATGTTTCTTTGTTGCAGCTAGTTTTGTGCACATAGTATCATAAGAGCTTCTGTTTGTTGCACACGGTATTTTAGCTTTGTCTGCTGCATTGTATCATCCTTAAAGGAATAAAATGTGTTCAATAAACCAAACTGACTTTGTTTGGAGTACATCTGAGTGACCAAGATACCAGTAAGTCACGGAGAAGCGCCGTGGCAGGATTCACCAGTGATCAGGGTTCATTCAAGGCTCACGGTTTCGGTACGGTGTTGTGTTAGGGCTTTTGATTAGTATGAATGAATGAAAGTTGTTCGTCTGTGATGCCTCTTATGTTTTTTTGTGAACTGTGGAAGTGCTGCTTTTTGGTTTAATTCTTGTCTTACTCTGGTGATAGTTGATTTTTAATTTAAATGTACTGGGATCTTTGTAGTTGCATACTTTGTGAAGAGAGAGACACAGAGAGAGAGAGAGGAGAAGAGAGAGAGTGTATGTGTGCGTGTGTGTGCGCGTAGTGTGTGTGTGTGTGTGTGTGTGTGTGTGTGTGTGTGTGTGTGTGTTTGTATGTGTGTGTGTGTGGTGTGGGAAGATGTGCAATGTGGCTTGGCTGACTGAAATGGAGAGGCGCGTAAATTTCAGTAATCAGTATATTTCCATTTGGTGCCATTTAATTTATCTTTTTATTTTCTGTTCATTTTATTTGTTTGTTGTTTTCTTCTTATGTTGGACATGTGCTGCTGCCAAAAAGAAAATCTCTGTACCAAAGTATAGACAATTAAGTTTGTGTATTGTGATTGTATTGTGTATAGTGTTCTTGGGAATGGCACAGTTCAGTCCGACTTTCCTCAACACGGCCCAGGTGATAATGTGTGTGTGTGTGTGTGTGTGTGTGTGTGTGTGTGTGTGTGTGTCCGTCTATGTGTGTGTGTGTGTGACCAAAGTGACAACAGAAAAAAAGAAAGAAAGGAAGGAAGGAAGAAATGAAGCAAGGAAGGAAGGAGAAAGAAAGAAAGGAGGAAAGAAAGGAATGAAGGAAGGAATGTAAAAAGAAAGGAACAAGAAAGGAAGGTAAAAAGAAGGAAGAAAGAAAGAAAGGAAGCAAGGAAAAAGGAAAGAAAGAAAAAAGAAAGGAAGGAAGAAAGGAAAAAAGAAAGGAAGGAAGGAAGCAAAAAAAGAAAGGAAGAAAGAAAGGAAGGAAAAAGAAAGGAAGGGAGGGAAAAAAGGAAGGAAGGAAGGAAAAAAGGAAGAAAGGAAGGGAGGAAGAAAGAAAGGAAGAAAGAAATAAAGGAAGGGAGTAAGGAAGGAAAAAAGAAAGAAAGAAAGGAATGGAGAAAGAAAGGAAGAAAGAAAGGAAAGAAGAAAGGAAGGAAGGAAAGAAAAGCGATAACAAATGAAAGAAGTCTTGATGCGTGGTCAGTTCATTTAGTTTATTGGACAGGAAAATCCAAATGGGGCCATATCAGAGCTGTGAGACAAACACGTCAGTTGTGTGGTGGGTGTGTGGGTGCGCGCGCGCGCGCGTGTGTGTGTGTGTGTGTGTGTGTGTGTGTGTGTGTGTGTGTGTGTGTGTGTGTGTGTGTGTGTGTGTGATCAAAGTGACCAAAGGAAAAGAAGAAAGAAACAAAGAAAGAAAGAAAGAACGGATACAGAAGTGATAAAGAAAAAAAATCTTGATGCGGGTAGGTTCATTCAGTGAAGGAAGTCCCAAATTAATGGAGCCACATCCCAGCTGTGAAACGAACGCGCCTGTCCTCTTTCTGTGTGTGTGTGTGTGTGTGTGTGTGTGTGTGTGTGTGTGTGTGTGTGTGTGTGTGTGTGTGTGTGTGTGTGTGTTTGTCTGTCTGTCTGTTTGTGTCTGTGTCTGTGTGCACGCGTGTGTGTGTGTGTGTGTATGTGTGTGTGAGAGAGAGAGAGAGTGTGTGTGTGTGTTTATTTGAGTGTGTGTGTTTCAGTGTACAGTGCGTGTGCCGCCGCGTGTGTGTGCATGCGTCCGTGCCGTGCGTGCGTGCATGTGTGTGTGTGCAGTGCTGGCCGGTGTGTGTATGTGTGTGTGGGGGGGGAGGGTGAATGGGGTGTGCGTCTGTTTCTCTCTGTGCGTTTGTGAGTTTGCGGACTGCGCGCACGCGCGCGTGTGTGTGTATGTGTGTGTGTGTGAGTGTGTGTGACTGTGTGTGACTGAGAGAGAGAGAGAGAGAGAGAGAGAGAGAGAGAGAGAGAGAGAGCAAAGTAACAAGAAGAACGGAAGTAAGCAGAAAGAAAGAAAGAAATACAGAAAGAAAGCACTACTGGTAATGAAACTGAACAACGGTTATCCGTTTATTCTGGTCAGATCACTTCGTTCAATCTTCAGACAGCCATGAGGGGTGGAAGGGTGGGGGTGGGGGGGAGGGATTAGAGGGTACTATGGGTGGGGGATCACATATAACAGCTGTTGTTAACGCAAGACAGAGGAAAACGTGACTATGGTTACCTTACTTGGCGACATCAGTACTTAGAAAGGAAATCACGGCGGGGCCGGGAAAATGATGCTCAGTCATGCTGGTATACTGTGTGTCAGTGTGTGTCACAGTGTGTGTACCGTGTGTACCGTGTGTGCCAGTGTGTGTGTGTGTGTGTGTGTGTGTGTGTGTGTGTGTGTGTGTGTGTGTGTGTGTGTCTGTGTGTCTGTGTCTGTGTCTGTCTGTCTGTCTGTGTCTGTCTGTCTGTCTGTCTGTCTGTTTGTGTCTGTGTCTGTGTGCACGCGCACGCGCACGCGCATGTGTGTGTGTGTGTGTGTGTGTGTGTGTGTGTGTGGTGTATCTGTCACACTGTGTTTGTGTGTGTGTGTGTGTGTGTGTGTGTGTGTGTGTGTGTGTGTGTGTGTGTGTGTGTGTGTGAATACCTATTTGTGTACCTCTCTCTCTCTGTCTCTCTCTGGCTCTGTCTCTGTCACTGAGACTGACACACACCGACCTCCCGCCCCCCCGCACCACGTGTGTGTGTGTGTGTGTGTGTGTGTGTGTGTGTGTGTGTGTGTGTGTGTGTGTGTGTGTGTGTGTGTGTGTGTGTGTGTGTGTGTTGTGTGTGTGTGTGTGTGTGTGTGTGTGTGTGTGTGTGTGTGTGTGTGTGTGTGTGTGTGTGCACTGTGTGTGTGAGTGTCCGCGCTATCTCTATGTCAGGCTGATTCCTTATAGCATGGTAATTCAGGGCATGATGCCTGTATGGCTCCGTCAGTTCACTTCGCCCGCGGACCAATGAGTTCCTCGGCGGCCGTGTCAGTGCCCCCGGGAAAACCGGCTGATGCCGCGAAGGAATTAAAAAAAAAAGTGAAGTGTGATGTGAAAAAAACAAAATAATGCACGCGAAAAAAACCCACAAACAAACAAACAAACAAAAATCAACAACAAAAAACAAAAAAGGACGCACGTGGGGATTATACTTCTTTTTTTTTAATTTTAATTTTAATTTTCTATAGTGTACAGGAATCACTGACGGTAATTAAGTTTCAAACAAACGCGCATTTTTCCATGCAAAACTTGTTGCAATCTGTCACTGACTCAGTTTAAAAAAATATATATATCTATACTTAATTTAAATTCTAAGAGATTATTTATCAAACAAGATGATACAAGATAATCAAAGAAAAAATTGTGTCGAACAATACTGGAATGGGAGAAGAACAACAAATGGAAATATTCATGCATACATCCATCAAAAACAACAACAGCCGGTGTTGTGTACTATTATTGTTGTCAATATAGGCACATTGAATGCCCTTTGCATGTCAAAGATAGGCAGAGATTCAGAAAGGAATGTGGAAGGAGGAGGGAGGTAAATAATGATGTACAGAAAAAGAAGAAACAGCACTAGGCGTGGCCAATACGCAAAAAATTGTTAAAATTAGAATGAGAGAGAACAGACCAACAAGAGTCTGAGAGAGAGATCAACAACAACAGAAGGAAATCTAAATCTGGCAACATTCTATTCCATTTAATTTCGTATGGACATAAAAACGCAATATTCCAAAATGACATGGTGACTCATTTTCAGCTGAGCGTTAACAGGCTCAGAGTTTTCTGCCCTTGTGATCTTCGTTCCGATTCATACGCCACACATTGTTTTGTAAATAACCAACATGGAGGCTGTGCCTCGTCTGCCGATGCTTGCTTTCGAACTGAAACACAGCCCTGAATATGTTGATTTTGGACCGACATTGAAAAAGGTATTTCAGGGTCAATATTGAATTTATTCAGACTATGTCTAATTCGATCATGCCATCTCTGATACGTCTTTGATTTCCTTGATCGTATTGAAACGCAATACTCGATTGTTCAATGGAAATGAATGAATGCCTGTGAGTGTGAATGTGACGGATTCTCGGACTAATCATCACGAGTTCCATTTAACCAGTCTATTTCAGCGCAGTTGCATTTTAATTACAACGTAAAGTGCTGCTGAACTGAATGGAATAAATCGACATGCATTCACGATCTCATACTTGTAGTTCCACTGCTACATACATTGCGACATTCTCTGTGATGATGGTCATATGATCAAATGCTGCTGCTGCGGCAGTGCCTGTTATAATCGTCTGCTGGACATTTTGTGTGTGTGTTTGTGTCAGTGCTAGTTGTCGTTGTTGTTGTTTTGACTTTCATAGCATGAATGTATATAAATAATTTTATTATTATACTGTTGGGTGACATTTTCATCAGAGATCATGTGGCAATGAAAAACAAAGTACAGCATCAGTATCAGTCAAATATGTACAGCATCAGTATCAGTCAAATATGTTTATATAATTAAATCTTTTTACTGCCTCAGCAGCTTTAATTTTAGGCTCTGGCAGTATAAAAATGTTAATAAATCATCAACAAAATCAGAACATTCTATGCCATTGCTCAAATATTAGATTATTAAACAACAATTACAAACTTTAACAAAATCATCATTGATTTAAAAAAAAAAGTTTTTTGGTCATTGGTTTGTGATCATGTGTTTGAAACAAACACTCAAATAATAAAATATACTTTATACATGTGTGAACAGTGAAGACATATAACTGAATCTGAATCTTAATAGATAAATTGAGCCATCAACTTTGATGATCGTACAGTGTTGCAAACATGTTTGTGAGAAAACTGAAAATAAATCAGATTAAATCAAATTCAAATTGGTTAGCAGTTATAAAAAAACACACAGGAAAAGAGAGAGAAAGAGATCCCCAGTTTTTCACGTCTCCAGCAGAGCCAATCCAGCCACTGTTTTGGTTGCTGGGGACAAGTCCCAGCCGGGACAGCCCTGATCTATTTACCCATCTTGTGTGGAGAGAATTCTTAGATCATAAAGATAGCTTGTGGAGCTTCTGTTTCAAGGATGCCAAGTAAGGAGCCTTGATCAGCAACTGTAGCTGGTAGGGACTTCCATAGAGGATTCTGACTTAGGTTGTATCTGAATTTCTGCCTGTGGCTTGGCCTAGTTCTTGTGCTTGCTGGTATCAAGTAGTCAGCTGGTCTAACGTTTATCTTGTGCATAATGCACATATAAAATTCTGAGTTGGAACGTGCTTTGTTGACGTTTTATGAACAGTTTTAAACATCTTTCTTACATTGTGATTGTGATCGTGAAATGATAACTACCATAGGAATTATATAGAATAGGTAATCACTCCAGTGTCTAAATTGTGTATAGACTTTATTCATCATGCATACATTTTATGATATTTATTTGTTTCTATACCTCAGAATTAGTTTTACAGCATCAACTTTTTAGCCTGTAAAACTTTCTGATCCAGTAATTATGTTTTGATTTGTTTCAGTACATTCGGGATCATTATGGTGAAGATCCAGCTGGATATAATAAGAACTTCTCTGATCTGGATCAACTTAGACAGGTAATTTTGTGAGAAGACAAATCTGTCAGTCATTACAAATAAGATTGTATGCATGTTTTTTTGTTGTTGTTTTTTTACTACAGTTTTATAATTAACATAAAACTACAAGCAGTTGTCGCTATCCTAGATAAGTTCTAGTTTTAGCATATAATTAGGAAATGATTGAGGCTGCAAAGTTTACTGATTACACTTACAGGACAGAGTTAGGTATTGAATCATATCAAAACTATTACTGAAGGTAGAGTGCTTGGATTTGGTTACTTTGAGTTTAATTTCAAAATGTTACTCAACTTTGCTAACTTAAAAAAAAATTGTGAGATGATCAGTTGATAGAGTATATTGTGTGTGTCACTGTGTATGCTACTTCTTGATAAAGCAGTTTGATTGTGCATGAAATTAAAATATGAATAAATAACAGGAAACTGCATTCATGGATTGTCACAGTTTTGGTTTGTAGATTACAGTTTGTGTGTAGATGCATACATTTTATTTCATTTGTCTGTTTTATGCCATACTGGGTCTTTTTGGTATTCAACAGATCGTGTGTTTTGTTCGTTATTAAAATCCTGTCTTTTTATCTTCAAGTATTATAATATATATATATATATATGAATACAGTATCTCTCTCTCTATATATACACATATGTGTGTGTGTGTGTTTGAGAAGAGGAGGGTGAAATTCAATCCGTGGAAAGATTATTGATTTTCTTTTATATATATATATATATATATATATATATATATATATTATGTATGTATATATATATGTGTGTGTGTGTGTGCGTGAGTGCGTGCATGTGTATGTGTGCATGTATTGTAGTCTGTCTCTTCTTATAAGTCATCTGGGGTTTAGTAAATCTGTTTGAGAACAGGAGGGTTAAATTCATTCAGTGGAAAGATTGTTGATTTTCTCATCTGATATATCTCGTGTAATACAGGTATATTTCTTTTCCCCAGAATGCCATTCACGTGACTCGTGACTTTGTCGGTTGTGCAACCTTGAAGAGGTATTATGCACAGCTGCATTTGATGAATGGACGATTTCCCATGGGGGAAGGAGGGGAGGCTGCCATCACATTTACATGGTAATAAAAAAACAACAACTGGTTTCCAACTCATTACACCCTATGCCCTTTTGATGTTCAGGCATTTCTGGCTGGCTTTTTCCACCTGTGCCTGAGCAATATTTGGTCCATGTATCTTGATCATGAAACCAGTGTTGAGTGCTTGTAAATTTTGCGTATACATCTGGAATAGTAAGATAATTCTGGCTAGCATCAGTAATGTTTGAACAGTTTTTGACTGGTTTTTGACTGGTTTCCACTATTTTCTGCACTAACTATGGCCAGGCATCAGCGTTTATTGGCAGAGCAAGTACTTGATGAAATATTTGCAGACTCAGACCGTGATTTAAACACAGAACAGAACAGTAATGCAGGTCAGTCAATAGAAATTTATACTGAATGACATTATCAATAATATTGATGATGACGAAGAAGAAAGCATCTTCACAAAAAAACCCAAAAAACCCATAGAGTTTGGTTGTCTGTAATTATACTTGATTTCAGAATTCAGCAAGGCATTATGATAGAAATTGTAATTAAAATGACTTGAAAATTATAGTATAACTATGGAGCAAACATATATAAGAAATATGAACATAATACTCATTGGTATCACATTCATAGCCATCACCTTACGGTACTATTGATGTTAAATATTTCCAGGGAAGACAACCAGACAGGTAGAGATCACATCATTGCTGACATCAAGTTTGAACAGGCCTGTATTCTCTACAACATTGGAGCTCTCCATTCCAACCTGGGAGCTATCGACACAAGGCAAAATGCAGAGGTGAGAATATAGCTGTGTTGATGATTTTGGTTTTGTGCAATAGATGGATGATTGGTTGGTTGGTTGATTTACATGTGTCCGGGGGTTTAGAGGGGTCTCTTTTATAAAGGATATACTGTGATCACTTTCATGCTGCTCAAATTCACAGCACTGGTTAGTTCAATCTTTACTCTGTGGCTGATTGTAAATTTGTAGAATGTGTGTGTGTGTGTGTGTGTGTGTGTGTAAGTGTGTGTGTGTGTAAATTTGTAGTCTGCTTGATATATCTTTTTGTGTATGTGTGTGTGAAACATCAGAGAAAACATTAGCTGCTAGTAGTTGTTCAGAACCTTAGTTTCTCACTTTCTTATTATATTCTTCACAGCATCCAATGTAATGTCTAGTTTCTCACTTTCTTGTAGACTTCTCAGAGCATCTGTTCTAATGCTTCATTGTTTGTATGTTGCAGGGCATGAAGGTGTCGTGTACCCATTTTCAATGTGCTGCCTGGGCCTTCGAGCATCTTCGTGATCATTTCGGGAGCTCCAGTATGAGCACAGACATGGCCCATGAATACCTCACCTTCCATGTCAATGTTATGCTGGTAAGTGTGTGTGTGTATGTGTGTGTGTGTGTGTGTGTGTGTGTATGTGTGTGTGTGAGTGTGTTGCCATTTTTTAAAGCAAATATGTTCACTCTCAACCATTATAGTTTGTAGTGTGTATTTTTCAGATTTGACCATCATAGTTTGGAGAGAGAGAGAGAGAGAGAGTGTTGACGCATGCTGACCACTTTTAAAAGCAGATTTGTTCAGAAACTCAACCATCATAGTTTAGCGTGTGTGTGTGTGTAC
Organism: Babylonia areolata; assembly: GCF_041734735.1. NCBI lineage: Eukaryota > Metazoa > Mollusca > Gastropoda > Neogastropoda > Buccinidae > Babylonia > Babylonia areolata. The sequence continues at coordinate 36,011,557 of NC_134893.1, read as the reverse complement.
AATGTGAGTGCGTGTGTGTGTGCATGTGTGTGTGCATGTGTGTGTGCATGTGTGTGTTTGTGTATGTGCATGCATGCTGACCGCTTTTAAAGCAGATTTGTTTGGAGACTCAAACATCATTGTAGTGTTTGAATTTAGTGTATACATGTTGGGTTCTGCATGGGTTTCTTTCATCTGCTTCAGGCTCAAGCCCAGGAATGCATCTTGGAGAAGTCCATGATTGATAGCAGAAAGAACACCATCACCGCTAAAGTGTCAGCCCAGGTGGTTGATTTCTACCGACTGTCGGTCAAGAACCTGGACCAGTGCAATTCTGAACAAATCATCAACTCACGGAGCTACAAGGTATGGAGCACATCGTGAGGTATTGACTTGTCAGTATGATTGTGCACGTTTGTGCATGTGTGTGTGTGTGTGTTTCTGTGTGTGTGTGTGTGTGTTATATGCGGCTGCTTGTGAATGTGTAACTGTTACAAAAGGCCAAAACGTTTCTCAGTTACACACACACCTACACGCACAACCACACCCACACCCACCCACACACCCACATCCACCCCCCCCCCCACACACACACACACACATGCACCCACATGCACCCACACACACCCAAACACACACACCCCACACACACCCACACGCACGCACACATCACCAGCAATAAAATACATCCATGAAAGCCTTTGCAGCTTGAAATGAAATGAATATGATGATAATGTGATTCTTCTCTGCATGTTCTACCCGTCAGGACTGGAAGAAACGCATTGAACTAAAGATTGCCTTCTACCAGTGCATCACCCATTACTACATGGGAAAGCAGTCAGAGGAGCAGCAGAAGTGGGGAGAACGGCTAGCATACTTCCAGGCTGCTCAGGACAAGCTCAACGAATCTGTCAAACTTGCCAAGGTGTGTGTGATGTGGAGCCATACCTGAACTCAGTAACATATGAAAAGGAAAGAAACGAAACCAGGTTTTACGCTGTACATTTAAACAGAAGGGAGGTAATATACTAAGGGCAGCTACTAAAGTACTAGTCATAGCTACTTTTCAATTCTGCTGCTTGGATGGAGTTGTGTTTTGCACAGGGCAGGAACTGGACCCCTGCTGAAGTATTCATCTGTGGGTTACATTAAGTATAGTAAATTTAGCATAATTTGAGGAAAAACAAATTCCTTTTCTTTTTCTTTTTACCATGGTATAATGTGGTGATGGAAATTCAATATCTGATATCACATGTAACATCTGAATGAAGATTATAACGCTGCATTTATGGTGTCAGTAACAATCAGTAACCGGTGCCAGTTGTCAGCTGTTAATAGGATGGGCATTTCCTGATTGTTCCACATTAATCTAGTTGTTCGTAAAACTGTTATGATTATAGTCATGTTTATTTCAGTGTTTGTTTCTACTATCCTTGGTCTCAACAACATTATACTCAGTTTTTGCTACAGTTTCTCAGTCAGTCTCCATCTGTCAGAATGTTACAATCTTTACTTGTCTCTTGACTTCCTTTTGTACCTTTCACTCTTGTATATGTCAGTCTGTTGCAGTCTTTACCTGTCTGTATATGTCAGTCTGTTGCACTCTTTACCTGCCTTTTGATTTTCTTCTGTATCTTTCATTCATGTATCAGTCAGTCTGTTTTAATCTTTACCTGTATATTGACTTTCTTCTGTTTCTCTCACTCTTGTTTGTCCTCATGAATCGACGTCAGAGATAGCACAAAGGTTGTAAAAACATGCTGCATGCAAAAGAACAGGCCAAATGAACATCATGAAAATCCAGCGAATGCGTTAGACAAGGCAGAGCACAAAACCTGACAAGATGGTGTTGACAACCTGGCTCAATAGGAATGAGTCATTGCTTGTAGCTGTTTATTGTGTTTGATTGGCTAGAGTGGACCGGACATGGCCATGTCTCTTATCACAGTCAGCCGCGCATGATTTGGCCAAGCAAGGCAAACAGATAGGTCTAGTTTATGTCAGTTTGATATTGTATATATCACTGTTTATTTTTCTCCACAATTGTTCTTTTCCACTTTCTTTGCAAGAATTGATTGGGGTTTTTTTCTGATACACCATGAAAATGTATGTGCTTTTCAGAATGAAGTGCCAGAAATGCAGGAAGCTTTACGGTTTGCCCAGGATGTTGTTGGAGGAAAGTGAGTATTTTTTCCTTTTGCTAGGTCTCTGCACCTCACACACAGACACAGACGCACACACACACACACACACACAAATGTAAACATGTGCAGTACTCACACTCATTCTTTGAAATAAAATAGTAAGTGTTCCTGTGTTGTTGTTTTTCAGATTTGATAATGTTTTTAGCTATGGATTCAGTTAAAAAGATTTGGAGGCAGTTTTACAGTTTACAGATAAAGTACAGGTTTATCTAAACAACTCAGTTTTATTATTATTCTGCATGCATTTTGTTATGAATGTTTCCTTTATACTGTAGAAAAGGAAGTGAAATTCATCAGGATTAGCATCGGCATCAGGCATTTTACCATCATTGTTTACGGTATTCACAATTGTTTCCAGGTTGCAATCGGCGCAGAAAGACAACGATTTCATCTACCATGAGAAGATTCCTCCTCTTGACAGTTTGCCAGAAGTTAAAGGTATTTTGGTGTCATATACTGTACCATGTCAAACTGATGCAAAGTAGGCCTATCGGTTTGCTCTACTTGGCTTGTTGTTATTTTGTTGCTCCTCTTCTCAAATCGAACAGATGAAGTAGTTGGGATGTTTTCGGAGATATGGAATGGTAAAGACCTGTCCAGTTAGTATTATCTTAAAGTTTAATCTTTGGATGATGTTTCAGGATGATAGTCATTTGGATTTTGGCAAGTCACCTGAATAATGCTTGTGTGAAATGGACTCTAACATGAATATCACAAAAGTAACATTGTTTTTATTCGCCTTCTGTAAGATTTTCACCTTTCTTTTAATGACCTTTTACCAGTGATTCTTTCTGTTTAGCAGTCAATGCTTCTATATTTTAAAGAACAGAATACATGCACACATACATGTGCGTGCAGACACACACACACATACAGACTGTACACTATACACTTTAAAGTACAATGATAATCTCTGAGGAAAAGAACAAACAAAAAACAAAAGAAAAAAACTTGCTTGGAAAGATCTTATTTTACAATTCAGTTATTAAATTTTGTTCAGAATGAATAAATAGATAACGCTAAATGAAATAAACATTCTGGTTTGCAGGTGCACCTCTTGTAAAAGGCATACCTTTCGATCCAGCGGATCCAGAGATTTCTGGTATTGACATCTTTCAAAAACTGGTCCCTATGGAAGCTCATGAGGCCTCTTCTGTTTACAGGTGGGGTGGGTGTGTGCATGTGGGGTGTGCATATATGTGTGTGTGTGTGACTGTGTGAGCATGTATTTCTCTGTGTGTCTGTGCATGTTGTGTATGCATGTTGGGGTGTATATGTGTTTGTCTGAGGGTGTTGGTTTGTAGTTAGGTACCTTTGTGTTTATGAGGCAGTGCTTGTGTTAGTTTTTGGTTCTTCATTGTTTTTGCATTGTTTGTTGTTTTGTTTTTTTTTGTTTGTTTTTTGTTTTGTTTTCCTGTTCTCTGTCTTTTTATTTATTTATTTATTTATTTTTAATGTATGATTTTAGAAGTGGAATTATGTTTTGATTAGTGTGATGATGGTAGTGGAAGTCATTTGATAAGGATGGTTGATTTGAATATCATGGATGTGTCATGTTTGTGTGGATATGGTAGGATTGTGCTCCTAAAATGACAGGAAAGATCTTTTTGTCTGAGTCCTGTTTAAAAAAAAAATGTTGTGATGATTATAACTCGTCTTTTTCTGTCTTTGTCTTTTACCCCCACTCCCTCTGTCTCTTTCTGCCTGTCTGTCTCTCTGTATCTCTCTTATTCTGTGCTATGTCCCTCTTTGCTTCTCAGTCTCTTCCTGATTGAAAAAAGTAATTAAGATACTCGAGTTGTGCACCTTGAAATAATAGTGAGTGTGCAATTTTTCAGTGAAGAGAAGGCCAAACTCTTACGAGCTGTCATGGAAAACATTGAAACTTCCAACGTGGAGCTGGAGTGAGTATTATTTATACTTTGTACCTTAAAACCTGGATAACAGGTTTATATGTAGTATCTCACAACCTGAATGATAGGTTTTATTCCTGTGAATCAACTTCAGATGCCATATGTTGATGCTAGTATTAGACAAAGTTTTATTTATGTGATTCAACACAGAGCAATGTGCTTTGAAGTGTCATGTGTGTTGGGTATGGAAGTGAGGCCTGTTCTTGGACAGTTTATCACATCACTGTAATTTAATGGAGAATTGTTTTGGTGGTTGTGCAGACAGTTTATGGCATCATTGTCACATAATTGTAGATTGTTTTTAGTGGTTGTGCAGACAGTTTATGATATGATAGTGACATGATTTTGGATTTATTTGTGTGTGTGTGTGTGTGGTGCAGGGAGTTTATGATAAGATAGTGACATGATTGTGGATTGTTTTTGGTGGTTGTGCAGAAAGTTTGTGACATAATTGTGGATTGTTTTTGGTGGTTGTGCAGACAGTTTGTGACATAATTGTGGATTGTTTTTGGTGGTTGTGCAGACAGTTTGTGACATCATTGTGACATAATTGTGGATTGTTTTTGGTGGTTGTGCAGACAGTTTGGGAAATCATTGTGACATAATTGTGGATTGTTTTTGGCGGTGGTACAAACAGTTTATGACATCATTGTGACGTAATTGTGGATTGTTTTTGGTGGTTGTGCAGACAGTTTATGACATCATTGTGACGTAGTCGTGGATTGTTTTTGGTGGTTGTGCAGACAGTTTATGATATGATAGTGACATGATTGTGGATTTTTTTTAAATTTATTTTTGTTTTTTTGGTGGTGCAGAGAGTTTATATGATAGTGACATGATAGTGGATTGTTTTTGGTGGTTGTGCAGACAGTTTGTGAAATCATTGTGACATAATTGTGGATTGTTTTTGGTGGTTGTGCAGACAGTTTGTGACATCATTGTGACATAATTGTGGATTGTTTTTGGTGGTTGTGCAGACAGTTTGGGAAATCATTGTGACATAATTGTGGATTGTTTTTGGCGGTGGTGCAAACAGTTTATGACATCATTGTGACGTAATTGTGGATTGTTTTTGGTGGTTGTGCAGACAGTTTATGACATCATTGTGACGTAGTCGTGGATTGTTTTTGGTGGTTGTGCAGACAGTTTATGATATGATAGTGACATGATTGTGGATTTTTTTAATATTTATTTTTGTTTTTTTGGTGGTGCAGAGAGTTTATATGATAGTGACATGATTGTGGATTGTTTTTGGTGGTTGTGCAGACAGTTTGTGAAATCATTGTGACATAATTGTGGATTGTTTTTGGTGGTGGTGCAAACAGTTTGTGACATCATTGTGACATAATTGTGGATTGTTCTGGTGTTTGTGTGCAGGCAGTTCATGACCTCACTGCAGATTGACCCCTCCACATTTGAGCAGCTGCCCGATCGACTTCCTCAAGAGCTGCTGGAGAAGTGTGCTGCCATGAGCGTTCGCACGAACGCTATTAAAGATCTGGTGGACGCCATGTCAGGTATGTTTTGTCATGATGGTTAGTGTGAGCAGTGATAACAATAGTAATGATAATGATAAGATTAGTGAATGGATGCCATGTTAGGCACTGAGCAGTATGATGATGATTATCACAGAGATGGTGACAGCAAAGTGGAGGAGAAGAAGTAGAATACTAATGATAATAATAGTGATAATTATAGTGATATTTATGTTAATAATGATGGTGATAACAATGTTAATAAGAAGAAGAGAAGAAGAAGAAGAAGAATGTACCTCCGTTATGAATCTCCCTCCTCTAAACAGCCATTCAGTAATTGTACATACCACACAAAATAATAGTGTTAATGATAATGATAGCAGTACATTTATATAGCTCTTTCTAACCACTCAGAGTTCTTTTGAGAAGTAACACATCAAGTCAGTCATAAAAGACACAAGAACACGCACACATGCACACAAGCATCCACGCATGTGTGAAGGAGAGACAGTCGTAACACATGAACCATGGGGGTTTTCTACATTTTTCCATCTATCTGTGTAACTGGCTTGTTTTCTACCTACCTACTAAACCACATACCCACCTATACTTTTATTTGTGAGGCAAAAGCCCCTCATGAACCAGGCAAATAAAGCATGCATAAATAACAATAATCCAGTCATAGATGCATAAGAACCACAACCTTTTGTAACCCTGATAAAAAGTGGAGTTTTGTCTTGACCAGTATGATGATTTGTTGTTGTTGTTTTTCGTTTCTCTAGGAGTATCGGGACTTGCCACAGAAGCTGAGATGAGCATAAAGGAAATCCAGGACATGATCGCCGAAGACACCCAGAAGTCAGAAGACTTTGAGGTAGAGGATTTCATTGAATCATTGTTATACTTTGCAGATGGAAGCATGCAGGCTCCATGCATGCACACATGTGTATATTTGTGCAAATGTAAATGTATACATGCATACATTCCCACAAACATATACCGACACACACAGAACAGAGAATTTGGAAAATTGGGCATTTTGTGTAAAGTCTGTTATGACAAACAAGTAGTACAATACAATACAATGCAATACAATACAATGTAATGCAATGCAATGCAATACAGTACAATACAACACAACACAACACAACACAACGTAATGCAGTACAGTACAGTACATTTCAGTGCAATACATCACAATACAATACAATAGAATACAGTACAATGCAATGCAATGCAGTGCAGTGCAGTACATGCAACACAACACAACAGAACACAGTACAATACAGTGCAATGCAACGCAACGCAACATAACGCAGCACAACACTACACTGCACAACACAACACAACACAACACAACACTACCAGAAAAGGTCCTCTGTGTGTGTGTCACGTACAGAAACAGTTTGGCAAGAAGATGCCCAGCTCAGTGCTGCCGGGTCTGGCCAAGGACTGCGAGGGCCACGCGGACAAGCACGCCCAGGGCTCCCAGCTGAATGCCAACCTGCACACCGCCATGAACGCCCACATCACCAACCTCAAGCTGCTGGCCCTGCCCCCGGACCAGTTGCAGGCTCAGCTGCCACCAGCCCAGCCACAGAGAAGTGAGTCTCTGTGTGTGTAACTTTTGAGCCACGGAGAAGTGAATCTCTGTGTGATTATGAGCCACAGAGAAAGGAGTCTCTGTGTGTGTAATTTATGAGCCACGGAGAAGTGAGTCGCTGTGTGTAATTATGAGCCACAGAGAAGTGAGTCTGTGTGTAGTTATGAGTCACAGAGAAGTGAGTGTGTACGTAATTATGAGCCACAGATTTGTGAGTCTATGTAATTATGAGCCGCAGAGAAGTGAGTCTTTGTGTGTGATTTATGAGCCACAGAGAAGGGAGTTGTGTGTAATTTATAAGCCACAGAGAAATGAGTCTGTATATAATTAAAAGCCACAGATATGGGAGTCTATTTAGTTAAGAGCCACAGAGAAGTGAGTCTGTGTGTAATTTATAAGCCACAGAGAAGTGAGTCTCTATGTAATTATGAGCCACAGATATGTGAGTGTATGTAATTATGAGCCACAGAGAACAGAGTATGTTAGTATGTAGTTATCAGCCACAGAGAAGTGAGTCTGTGTGTGTAGTTATGAGTGACAGAGAAGTGAATCTGTGTGTAAATTATGAGCCACAGAGGAGGGAGTCTGTGTGTAAGTATGATCCACAGGGAAGGGAGTCTCTGTGTGTAATTATGAGCCACAGAGATGGGAGTCTCTGTGTGTAATTAAGAGCTACAGAGAAGTGAATCCATGTGTAATCATGAGCCACAGAGAAGGGAGTCTCTTTGTAGTTATGAGCCATAGTACAGAGAAGTGGGTCTGTATGTAATTATGAGCCACAGATAAGGGAGTCTGTGTGTAGTTATGAGCCACAGAGAAGTGATTCTGTGTGTAATTATCATCCACAGAGAAGTGAGTCCATGTGTTATGAGCCACAGAGAAGGGAATCTGAATGTAATTTTGAGCATTAAAGAAGGGAGTCTGTGTAATTTTGAGCCATAAAGAAGAGAGTAGTGTAGTCATGAGCATGAAGTAGGGAGTCTCTGTGTAATCATGAGCCACAAAGTTTCCCTTGAGAAATTGAAACTGAAACGTTGGGAATGGTGAACATGACATAAACAATGAGGCTGGCTTGTCTTTTGAATGTTGAGGTGTGGAAGACGAGGAGGTGATGACGGAAATGCGGCGCCTGCTGGGCAAGGTGGAGGAGATGAAGGTGCAGAGGGCCAAGCTGGAGAAACAGTTCAGGGACGACATCCAGAAGGACGACATCACCACCGTCCTCATGGCTGCTGACTCCATCAAAGATGTGTGTGACGCATGTCGTCTTATCACATTTGTTTATTTGTTTGTCCCATTTGGCGTGTGATAACACGTTTTGTTGTCTCTTCGTTTTGCTTGTCTGTTTTGTCCTGTTTTGTTTCACAAGAGATGTCACCGTTTTGCTCTTATTATCAGTTATTTTCAGCGCACACGCGCGAAGGAATTGGTAATTGTTGATGTTAATGTGTTTGTTCCGTTCATTGTGTTGCTGTATTCATGATATACATTGAAACTCTATGTATTGTTAAAACTTCATTGAATATGAAAGGTTTTGTGCCAATTTATATGGTCAGACACATATATATGCATTTTGCTTCATGAATAAAAGTAAAAAGCTTTACAAAATGGGAACTAATAACAATAAGAAATTGGTAATAAGGTGATCTTCTACCCTGTAGTCTCTGATCATGTGGACACCACTGATACCTGGCAACCACTTCTCTCTATCTCTCTCGGTTCTCGATCTCTCTTACATCTGTTCTCTCTGGGATATTCCTCCCATCTCCTTTTCTGTAATGAATAGTGGAGTGATAGCCTAGAGGTAACGTGTCCGCCTAGGAAGCAAGAGAATCTGAGCACACTGGTTTTAATCCGGGCAGAGTCGCTAGTATTTTCACTCCTTCCACTAGACCTTGAGTGGTGGTCTGGACGGTAGTCATTTGGATGAGACGATAAACCGAGGTCCCGTGTGCAGCATGCACTTAGCGCATGTAAAAGAACCCACGGCAACAAAGGGGTTGTCCCTGGCAAAATTCTGTAGAAAAATCCACTTCGATAGGAAAACATAAAAACACTGCAGGCAGGAAAAAACAAAAAAAAATGGGTGGCGCTCTCAGTGTAGCGATGCGTTCTCCCTAGGGAGAGCAGCCCGAATTTCACAGATATCTGTTGTGACAAAAAAGAGTAATACAGTACAATACAATACAATGCAATACAATGCAGTGCAGTGCAATGCAATGCAATGCAATACAATATGAATTCATACACAGTTCAGCTTGAAGGTGGTGTTGCCTGTTTCAGTCTGTTTACAAGGACCAACTGAAGAAGCATGACACTCTGATCGGCTACATCGGACAGAACCTGAACGCCCAGGAGAACATTCTGCGAGCACTGACTGATGCTAATGCCAGATTTGCCTCCCTTAGGCAGGCCATTACCCAACAGTCTGCCCAGTGAGTATACTACTACTAGTACTGCTAATGCTACTGTGACCTTGGGATTTTTTGTTTCTTCAAGGAATACAAGGCATTATATTTTTTAAACTGTACATTGTTTTTTGGTTGTTCCTATTTGTGATAACAATCTTTTTACTTTGACTTATATGCATAGGTAGGATATTCTTGAGCACCCATGCGCCCAGAAATGCACAGTGCAATACATGATTACTTATTTTGATTACACACTATAGTGGAGTGATGGCCTAGAGGTAACGCGTCCATCTGGGAAGCGAGAGAATCTGAGCGTGCTGGTTCGAATGACGGCTCAGCCGCCAATGTTTTCTCCCCCTCCACTGGACCTTGAGTGGTGGTCTGGACGCTAGCCATTCGGATGAGATGATAAACTGAGGTCCCGTGTGCAGCATGCACTTAGCGCACGTAAAAGAACCCATGGCAACAAAAGGGTTGTTCCTGGCAAAATTCTGTTGAAAAATCCACTTCGATAGGAAAAACAAATAAAACTGCACGCAGGAAAAAATACAAAAAAATGGGTGGTGCTGTAGTATAGCGATGCGCTCTCCCTGGGGAGAGCAGCCCGAATTTCGCATAGAGAAATCTGTTGTGATAAAAAGAAATACAAATACAAACAGTATCAGTCAAAAAAAAGTTTTTTTTGATGTCAGAATTTGCACCAAGACCTTATTACAAGGTAACCCTCTTTTTGCTACATGTAATTAATAAATATAAAACACTTGGTTATCCAGTTCACCATTGGACAAAAGAAAGCAAACTGAATGTTATCATACTTTTGTTTCTAGGTGGGAAGGAGAGGGTTAGACCCTGCCTTCCAATGCCGCAGAGTCCTAAACACAGGGGATGCAAAAGGCTATGGGACCTGTAAGCTTTTAAATTCTTTTTTTTTTTCCAGGCGGGAAGGGATGATCCAAGATCTGATCCTGTGTTTTGAGAAGTATGAAGAACTGCTGGGCAAGTCCAAGAAGGGCCAGGACTACTACAGCCGCCTGAAGGAGGCCGTCACCAAGACCCTGGACAGGTGCCGCAGTGAGTGTAAGGTGCGGCAGGAGGAGCGGGACATGATCGCCTCCAAGTATGCCCCCAAAGGTCTGTGTGCTGTGTCTGTGTTCTGTGAGTCCATGTCATTTGTTTCCATGCATGTTTGTGTGTGTGTTGATTGGTGTGTGTGTGCATGTGTTTGTGTGTGTGTGTGTGTGTGTGTGTGTGTGTGTATCTCTGTGCATGTGTGTGTGTGTTATTGCAAAGAACATTATATAAATGCTTTTTTTTCTTTTCTTTTTTTCTGGACTGCGGCCGGCTTCTACCCAGAGTTGACAACAACATGAAGACAGATTAGTGAAAAAAAAAAAAAAAGGACACTGAGACAGATAACTGGAAAAGAAAGACATTGACAGATGAGCAGGGGAAAAACAGACACTGAGAGTGAGACAGATGTCAAGTGAAAAAAAAAAAAATTGCTGAGAGTCTGAGACAGATGAGTGGGGGGAAAAGACATTAAGACAGATGAGTGGGTGGGAAAATACGTTAAGACAGATGAGCAGAGAAAAAAAAAGACACTGAGATAGATGGTTGGGAAAGAAAGACAGGTTGAGACAGATGAGTGATTTAACAGTTGAAGCTTGCTGCAGTCAAACTGCCCACTTGAGTTTGTAGTGGTTGCATCTGTTTACTCTAAACCTCAGAAGTAACAGGTTTATCATGTATCAGAACAAAACCAGTGCCAGTGTTCTGTTGTTGTTGTTTTTGTTGTTGTTGTTTTTAATAATGAAAGACAGACTGAATCTAGCCACTCACAAGACTGAATCTGGGCACACAAACTTTTCCCATCCGGAAGATGTTTGTTTTTAAACCCTGTGACTGCTCCTGATGAGCATGCTGGTCAGTGAAGGGCTGTCACATCACTGAGATGAGACACAGCTTACAGGTCAAGATGTCATTGTCAGTCACCACTCTGCTTTTTGACTACTCGCTTTTGGGACTGTATTTTGCTTTTTGTTTAGTAAAGTCATTTTCATCAACCATAAGTGCACAAAAAGTAGTGGCAGCACTTCAAACCCATGCCACAACAGATGTAATTTCACCAAGGCTGAGCAGTCAAAGGGTTAAAATAGTGGAGTGGTGGCTCAGTGGTACCAACCGCCTAGGAGGTGACAGAATCTGAGCATGTGGAAGATTGAATCCCACTCTCTCAAGAATTTTCTCCTGCTGTACCAGACCTTGAGTTATGATCTGGATGCTAGTCATTCAGATAAGACGATAAGCCGAGGTCACATATGCAGCATGTACTTAGCACACATAAAAAAATTTTTTAAAAATTTAAAAAAAACAACAGGAAAGAGAGTTGTCCTTGGCAAAGTTCTGGAGAAAAATCCACTCTGATAATAAAACACACCTACAAAAAATGCAGCTTCAGACAAAAACAAGGAGAGGGTGGCTGGTGCCAGACTGTGGTGATATGTACTCACTGGGGAGAGCAGTATGAATTTCTCACAGGAAAATATGTCGTGACAAAAAAAAGTTCTCTTACTAAATGACTGTCTATTATGGCCTCTGGCATGTAGGGCAGCAATGAAGAACTGCCACTCTTTGTGTGTTTTGGGCCAGTCTCAACAACAACAACAAAATTAGTACGTATTATACAATTCAATATAGGTGCTTTATTTTTTTCTTGCAGTGCCACCTCCCTCTCGACCAACTGCCCCCAAGCCCGGTCAGCCGGGTACCCCTACCACCCCAACGCCTGCTTCCACCCCTGTCATGACACCTCCGCTGGCAGACTCCCCCCAGCTGCCCCCGGGCATGGCGGCCCCTCCTCCTGTAGGGCCCAGTGGCTCAGCGGCACTGCCACCATCTTTTGAGGGACCCAAGTTGAAGGATTTCCTTCCATTCATGAAGCCTCAGAGTTTTGGACCCAAGGCGTCCTCACCATCTCGGCAAGTCTTGCCTCCTGGTGAGTGTGGGTGGTGACGGTTTGTGTTGGGTTGAAAAGGTTTATCTGCAAAGATTTGTGTGTGTGTGTGTGTGTGTGTGTGTGTGTGTGTGTGTGTGTGTGTGCCTGATGTAGCAGACTGTTTGTATCCCCTTGGATTTTTTATTTTTTTATTTTTTACCATGGGGTGAAATCTAGCTGGCCCAGATTAACGCTGGGGTTTATGTAGACTTGCCTGGAGTAACCCCCAGGGATTAACCTTAACTCTTCAGAAGCAATTTCCCTCACCCCCCAGGTTGGATTCTCCCACCACACCCCTTCATAATGGATATGGGTGTTTTTATACTAGTTTTAAACACATGGTTTTATTTATTTATCCACATACACACAAAATCATGTGCGCGCACACACACACACATTACTCACACACACACACACACATTACACACACACACACACACACACACAAGCGTGCGCGCACACATGCACATCACACACACACACACACACACACACACACACACACACACACACACACTTCCTGCGCAGGAGTTCGGAGATGTCTCACAACCCTGCCTGTACACAGCTTCTCCAGACCCAAGCCTCAGTGGTCCTCCATCACTGGCCTCATCATCCGCCTCTGACTCCCCTCAGCACCGAACCCTGACCCACATGCCCCCAGATGCTGCCTTTGGTCCGCAGCAGCTGGCCGCTGGGCCCCAAGGTTACAGAGGGGCCGGACCACACGCAACAGTGTCAGGGTCCACTCCAGATGTGGCATCCGCTGGTCAGATGCCCTCTGCCAGGTGAGCAGCTATCTATTGGATAATTTTGTATTATAGTGTATTACATTTTGTCTCTGTTCAAAATTCGGGCTACTCTCCCAAGGGAGAGCTCATCCGACAGTGAGAGCACCACTCTTTTTTTTCTTCCTATTTATTCTTCTCGCAAATGTAATTTGTTTTGCAATCATAGTGGACTTTTCTACAGAAGTTTGCCATAGGCATCCCTTTTGTTGCCATGGGTTCTGTTATGTGCGCTAAGTGCACGCTGCCTAAGGGACCTTGGTTTATCATCCCATCCAAATGACTAGCATCCACACCACCACTCAAGATCTAGTAGTGGAGGGTGAGAAAATATTGGTGAGTGTGGGATTTGAATCAGTGCACTCAGATTCTCCTGCTTACTTCAAGGAGGCATGATATATAGTGATACTTGTATTGTGCAAAGTCTGTGTTGTGGGTTTTTACGCACTGAAAAAAACACATGTAATATCGCATAATGGCATACAACAGCACATGAAGGCGTACAAGAGGATAAAGATCTATATACACAAAGACACTACTACATAAACATGACAAACAAACCCAAGACACAAGTGGTTTCTCTGTTGCACAGGACCACCATAGCAGACATACGTCAGCCCAGTGGCGCCCCTCCCCCCGACGTGACAGCCAACCTGCCAGGTGACCCCGGGCCTTCAGCCACAGCAAGGCAACCTGCCAGACGTGTCATACCTGTCAGCCACCAAGGACGGCTTCTCTTCCCTTCCACCCCACTTGGCCTCTCAGCTCGGGGGCTATGGAGGAGGCATGCCTGCGGCCGGAAGAGGAGTGCCAGGCAGCGAGGCTTTGGCGTCACCCTCCGCTTCGGAATCCTTGGCGTCCTTCCAGCAGGGTCAGATGCCGCCCGGACTGCCAGCCTCCCATGCGCCGCCAGTGTCTGCAGTCACCAGCACTGCGCAGAACGCAGCAGCTGCCTTGTCGCAGACCATGGGTCAGCATCCTGGGATGCAGCAGCCTCCTCAGCCCCATCCAGCCATGTCCGGCCAGCCAGGCGGCTCACGGCAGTATCCAGTGAGTTACGGGATCCAGAACCAGCAAGCCATGATGAGACCTTCACCCAGTCCGTCTCCTGTCTCATCATCCCCCTCCCCTTCGCCGGGAGTGTCTGGTTATCCACAGCCCCAGCAGAGCGGGTACAGTCAGTTGGGGCATTCCCTTCCCCCCCACCTGGCCCAGTCCGCTTCACTGAGACCAGGGACCCCTCCCCAGCAGGGACAGCTGCCAGCAACCCAGCGGTTCCAGCAGCCTCTGCAGCAGTACCAGCAGCCAGACCAGCAACAGTATTACCCAGTAGGGGGTGCGCAGACACAACCTGCCGACAGGGCAGCAGCAATACCAGCAGGTGCATCCTACAGCCCAGCAGCTACCTGGTGGTGTTCCAGTTCAGGCGAGGCCTCATGACCCAGTCAGCCTGGCCAGCCAGCATGCGCCTCATTCCATGCATGTCTACAACCAGTCCGGTCAGAGAGTGGATGCCAGGTCCCTGCAGCCTCAGCCGTCCTCACAGCTGCCTTCTGCCAACACTGCCACCTCTTCTGTGGCGGGTGTAGCATTTGGACAGCAGTCCTACCCCCTGCCTTCCTCCAGCATGCCCGCTCCCTTCAGCACCACAGCCCCAGTCCCCTCAGGGCAGGCACAGTCAGGGGTGAATGTTGTGACTGCAGGACCCCACCCCCCGACCTCCCAGTACCAGTCCCAGAAGCCTGCACAGCAGCAGCTGCCACCGCCTGTCCCAGGGATGATGCCCCAGAGTCATCTTCCAATGTCAATGCCTTCTCAGCAACAGCTCCCCCTACCTGCACATTCTCACTTACCCCCCACCAGCACCCAGTCAGCCCACCCAGTTTCCCAGCAGCAACCATTCCAGCAACAGCCTCACGGATACGCTCAGCTGAATCAGAATGCCTCCCATGTGCAGGGGCAGGTGTCTGGCCCAGGTGTTGGTATGCCTCAGGGGCAGGTGTCTGGCCCAGGTGTTGGTATGCCTCAGGGGCAGGTGTCTGGCCCAGGTGTTGGTATGCCTCAGGGACAGGGTGCAGTGCCTGGACAAGGGCAGAGTGTTGGACAGTTCATGCCAGGAGCGCAGACCATGGGAGCATTCTCTTCGGCTGTGCCATCATCCCAGGCCTTGACACGTCCACAGCAACAGCAGACATTACAATACCCGCAAACATTCCAGACTCCTCACCTTCAGCAGCCCAGACCCCCTGTGTCGAGCGGCTACCACCCAGGCTACAGCCAAGGGGCACAGAACTTTGGCGCTGTGCCAGCAACCTCCAGCATGGTTCCTCAGACTATGGCCAGTATCATAACAGCTCAGGCAGGTCAGGTCCCTGCGACCAGTGGCCAGCTGTTCCCTGGACAGCAGCAGGGCTACCCACCTGGTTCCAGACCACAACAATTTTCCCAACAACAGCAGTTTCCTCAGCAGCAAAAACAGCCACAGCCGTTCCCCCCACAACAACAAATGTCATACCCCCACGCCCAGAGTTCCCAGCAGCAAGTATCCTCACAAAAGCAACAACAACAGTTCCATCAGCAACGACACCCATTCCCCCAACAACAGTACCTCTCCCAGCAGCAGCAACAACAACAATCGTACCCCCAGCAACCATTTTCCCAGCAGAACCAGCCGTTGCCTCAACAGCACCAGCCGTTTCGTTCACATCCTCCTCCTCCACATCAGCAACATCCCCAACAAGTATTACCACCCCAGCCTCACCAAATGCAGGGTCACCAGATCCGACCCCAGGGTGCTCAGCACTCCTTACCCGGACAGCAACCTCAGCAACAACAGCCTCAGTACCCACAGTATTCTTCTCAGCAGACACAGCCTCAAATACCGCCAGAGTCCCAGCTGATTTTCCCCACCCCTCTTCAACCGTCAAGGGTGCCACCTGTTCAGCCTCCCACCCCGACGTCCCAGCCAGGTGTGTCAGGTCAGGGAACTGGCACCCATCACCCTCTCACCCCACAAGGTCCGGACATGCCGCCACTGCCACCATCCACCCAGCAAGCCCACTCCTCCCTGCCTGCCACCCCACAACCCCAGCCCAGCGGCAGCAATGTCACTGCTGCTGCTGCTGCTGCGCCCTCGCAGTCCGGCTCCCTGTCTGGGCCCAATCTGAGTCGTCAGGAGTCTTCTCTGGATGAGCTGCTGTCCTCCAGTCCTGAAGGATCCAAGCATGCTCCCATCCCGGCACCCATCATCACACCCAAGGTTCTGACAGACCAGGAGAAGCAGCAGCAGAAAGAGGAGGCCATGAAGAAGGGGGCCATTGTGGAGACTGTCAAGGACCCCTATGCCAACAGCAGCGTGCTCAACAAACTGGTGTCGGATGTGGAGGCTTTCGGCAAGTTTGTCGACGACCTCTCCATATCCATCCTGGGGGTGTCTCGTCTGGATACGGTTTGGAAGGTGAGAAGTGTGATGTGTTGCGTTCATTTTTGACTCACTTATGTAAACAAAGTGAGTCTATGTTTTAACCCGGTGTTCGGTTGTCTGTGTGTGTGTCTGTGTGTGTGTGTGTCTGTGTGTCCATGGTAAACTTTAACATTGACATTTTCTCTGCAAATACTTTGTCAGTTGACATCAAATTAGGCATAAAAATAGGAAAAATTCAGTTCTTTCCATTCATCTTGTTTAAAACAATATTGCACCTCTGGGATGAGCACAAAAAAATAAAAAATGAAGCCTAATTATATGTAAACTGCATTTACTGTTATATTTATATTTTTTGTTATCTCTAAACTTGGCACTTTGAACTGATATTCTGACCCAACAACAAGAGCAGTCATTATTATCATTTTTTGTTCAAACAGGAACTTCTTTTGCTAAGCATGGAAGTTTTATTTATTTTCCAAACGTTTTGGTGCAGATAGTAAAAAAGGGAAATTACTCTGTAATTAATGCTAGGGGACTTCATTTGCTTTAAACTGATCTTTCTCATCTTAAACATTACATTTTGAAATTATGCTCAATATATAAAAAGCTTGTGTGTTTTACTCTCAGTGTACAGGGCTTTCACTATGTTCATTCGCCCAAGTGGTCTTTTTCGGAAAATACTAAAATCAATAGGATGAGTGGACTTTACAGATCAGAGATCTGTTGGCTGAGCCCTGAAGGTCATGGGCAAAAATCATTTGCGTACACATATTTATATACATTCAAAGCGCGTGCTCATATTCTTCGCGAACATGAACGACGCCATTTTGTTTCAAGTTGTTGACATGCCCATTCAATCCTATATTCAATGGACAATACATGATAACATGTGATGGAAAGTTGGAGAAGGAGACCGTTAAATATTTATTCAGAGAAAGATTTGTGAACGCCTCATCACTTACTGGATTATGCCCCAAACTGCCATAAAAATATCCACAGAATCAGTCGGAATTCACAGTTAAAAATAATGAACCATGAGAGTTAATACCCTTGAATTGATGAAACGTAAAAATTTCCAGTCTTGACTTTTCTCAAAATGAAGTCCTTTTCACTTCATACGATGTTTAGAAGTACTTGTACTTGGCTCTACATGTTATTAGTTTACAAAATACTCAATTTTCATATCAACTTTAAAACTATAAAACTAGAATGAACATAAAAGAGAAATTGAATCGACCGTGTCAACTGGGTGTAACTAAGCTTGTACATCTATCTAGATACAGAGAAAACGGCTAAATGTTGCAGTGTGTTTGCAGCGATAGCCACGTCTCCTTTACCACGGACTTAAAAAGAATTTTTAATTGCCCTTAAAGATTTTTTGAATGCCCAAGATACACCAGAATAATATGATTTATACAGCATTCTCACTGCGAATACCGCAATCGTTTTATCGCCCTTTAAGAAAGCATGTTTAAATATTATATTTTTGAACGTCAGTTAAGGAGCCACGATTGTGTAATGGGTAAGACAGTTTCTTCTTACCCAAACACGCGGAGTTTGAATCAGCCGTTAGGATTTTTTTTGCTTTTTCTTTTAACCCGAAGCTTTCTAATAACAAATACAGAACACATTTTAACGATTAGATTTTTTAAAAAGTGTATCACAAGTGAGTCTTGAAGGCCTTGCCTCTCTTGTTTCTCTTGTGTTCTTAGTGCTATGTATTTGGCCGCCTCATTTTAAGCTCTTGACTGTGGCTGGCGAGTATGCTTGTTAGTGAAGGGCTGTTACCACACTGAAGTATGACTGAACTCACTGACACATGTCAGGTAGTCGTTCACCATTCTTTATGATTTATGTGAACTTCATCCTCTTCGGATTACTTTTTTTTTTTTTTTTTTTTGTGCCAAAATCAGTGACACCTGATAGAAGGGTACACGATGCATTTCAAAGACATGCCACACTGATCCATGTCACCAAAATACAGTAGTCCAAGGTTCAAGTCTGTCAGCCTTTTTTTGTTGTTTTACAATGCACAGGGAAGAAGTGCTTGTGTAGTGATAGTATGAGGTGCATCAGCACATCCTTTTAACCTGTAGCCTGGGTTAAGACGTATGATTTACATCCCTGTTGTTGCAGTTGTATGCCAACAGGATGTATCTCGCATGTCAGTCATGGTTGATTACTTGATAGTTAAAGAGAAACGACCTACTCTGTTTCTCCTTTTCTTTCTGGAATGGTTTGAGATTGTTTACTTCCCTTGGACTTGTTCAGTCTGCACTGAAAATAACTCGCAGGCAGTGGAAAATTCTGAAGTCATTGCTGATGCAGCTGTTCAAAATGTTGCAGTCTAGCAGATCTATCAATCTTGGCAAAGATATGGACAGTGGGGAAGAAAGGCTGTGTAGTACTACGAGTAGTGAGGGTGATGATTCAGGTGCAGATTTGGATTATGATGATGGTAATAGTCACCACCCACTTCCTGACACAAAACAAAAGAATAGAAATTAGAATAGAATAGAATATGTCTTTATTATCAAGTGTACCGGGGTCACAAGGAATATTGCGGGGGAGTGGGGGCTTGGGGTGGGCGGGTGGGGGGGAATAGTACATAACTAGATGCAAACATAAATCGATAATCATACACACAGATACAGTAGAAATTAAATACATACATGTGCATATCAATATAAGAACTTCTGCATACTTACACATGCACGCACTGCACACACACACACACACACACACACACACACACACACACACACACACAAACTCTCTCTCTCTCTCTCTCTCTCTCTCTCACACACACACACACACACACACACACACACACACACATTTGAACAGAAGCTGCATATTACATGTGATGATGTGTATGGGTCTGGTGACTAGATCTTCAGGTATATGGTTGTTGTAACAGTGATATAAGTTTTGTGCCCTTGACTGATCAGTCTTTATGTACCAGGTCAGGAGTGAAGTGACAGTGAACATGAGCCAGTTGCTGGCACAAGCTTTGCTATTAGGTGTGTGGCCTGGAAAGTGATGGGGGGATGGGGGTGGGAGCAGTCAGAAGAGGGGTGGTTGGTTAGTCAAGCTGTTCATGAGAGAGGGAGGGGGCATGGTCTGTTGGCCATGTGCCAACACAGCAGGGTACCCAGTTTCTTTTTCATTAAACACTGGGATAATACAAGGCCACAGGCACCCACTGAAAACAAATTTGCCTGGAAATCTTAAATTGATTATTATGCAGATAATTTTTAATCAGTTGCATGGATTTGTACTTTGACTGAGAGTTAAAAACAACATATGTAATATATATTATATTATATGATATATATATATATATATGTGTGTGTGTGTGTGTGTGTGTGTGTGTGTATTATATGCAATAGATTTCAAATAACTTTATAATCTCCTTAAAGGACAATGTATGAGTTATTTAGCATACAAAATTTTAAGGAGATATATGTATCTTTCTATTTCAGGAAAAAATGCTTAATTTTTGCACTTGTGATTTTTAGCATGGCATACAATGACACAAGAATCACAAAATTGCTCAGATGTTTGGCAGGCAAGGGTTAATGACAGGTCTGTCAGTATCACCAGTAAACAGTTTCTGGCAGTCCATTATATGCTTAGCAGCTTTTTCTGAACAGGTCACAGTCCTCTTCCAGTGGTTTGTGTTGGATAACATTGCATACACTACACATGAGTGCTTTGAACAGACAGGGATATTATATTTGTGAGTTCCTGTTTAAAAAAAAGAGAGAGAAAAAAAAGAATATATCATGAAATGAATAGTTTTGTGTTAAGGGTTTTTTTTTTGTTCATTTTGGGTGGACAGTTTGTCCTCAGAGTGGAAAAAGAGATGGAATACACTGCTGTGCATGTGTTTTTTTTAATAGATTTGATTGACAGAGTTCTAATTTTTATGCTGTCAAAAAGATTCAAATTCATTTCTTTCCTGACTTTGCTGTTGTTGTTTGTTTTTAGAGTTTGATAGACAGTCAAGACCATGATGTGAAGAAGCAGTCCATCGCTATTGCAAGGTGCTATCCTATGAAAAACAGGGAACCAGACATAATGCCATGTAAGTCTTTTGTGTTTTGATGTTGTTATTGTTTTGATGATGTCATTCAAATCATTCTGTGTCTGTGTCCTCCTCTTCTTCTTCCTCAAGTCAGTGAAGAGTCATTGTGGTGCCACACAGACGAACCGTTCACCAGATTCCTCCAGGTCTGCAGAGCCTGGGTATCTGCAAATTGTTTTCCTGTCCTGTGTCAGGGTACCACAAGTGTATTGTCGCAAGTGTGTATTTTGTTTGGATATTTTTTTTGCTAACTTCTTGAGTTTTGTAGTCATCCATCTTCAGTCCGTGTATGTGTGTGATACTTGTGTGTGTAAAAAATGTGTGTGTGCATGCTGGCTTGCATACATGTATACATGTCCAGAAAGAAGGCCACAGAATCAGTTGATACATAACTTTCTTATTCTTTCCATATCTCATTTTCTGTTTCCCTTGCTACTGTCTTAGGTGAAATTGAAATTAAAAAGAAAGGTCCAAGAAGGTTGCATGGGTGAAGTTCTGAAAGTGGTTTACCTGTGATATTGCAAGGTGCAGACGTAAAACCTTTAAGAGAGATGGAGAGATATTTCATAGAGAGAGAAGCAAAGGAATGTCATTTAAGTTTAGTGCAGTCACTTCCTATGTGTACGTATATGTACTTAAGATTTTACAAGTTTGTACTTTTTCTCTCTCTCTTGCTTTCTTCCCCCCACACCCCCCACACTTACACACACACACACACACACACACACACACACACACACACACACACACACACACACACAGCCCAGTTACAAAATCCAATTAACTGTACACACACACACACACACACACACACACACACACACACACACACACACACTCCTCAAAGATACATAACTATTGATATTCCTGAATATTCAGTTTCTTTGTAATGGAGATTTTAGTAAATTTTATTTTCATACAAAAATTGCAGAGACATCAGGTATAAATCATCAGGTGACAGATTTTTTTTTCTACCCTTTAAAAAAAAAAAAAAAAAAATGGAGATCAGCATTCATAAATCACAAAGCCGTAACTGAGACAGTGTACCGTTGAGAATGCTTTGTGTGCATTGGGGAAAAAAAAATGCATGTGCTTACCTTTGCCCTTTACACTTTTTTTTATGGTGATTGCATCAGCAGCAGTCTTTGCTGAAAGATGAGATTAAAACATTTTTTTCCAGTGTATTCATTTCCAGTTAGAAAAAAAAAAGTGAACTCTAAGTTCGTGTTCCTTCAGTCCATCTTTCTGTCTTGTAGGTGTAGGTGAATCAATGGTAGAATCTAAGAATGCCAGGATAGGAAGAGAACCATCTATGATTTCTCCCTGACTAGACAAAAGACTTTCTTCCTCTTCAACAAAATTTCACTTCAAAGAATCTATTGCAGCCGTTGTACCTGTCAAAGTGTAGTTTACTCTTTAAAGTTGGACAGGATGTTGTGGGTAAAAAGAGGGAGAGAAAGAGTACAAGGTAGCACACACACACACACACACACACACACACACAGAGTATTCTTAACCTCAGAGGGGACAGTTATTATCTGTGGTTTCCCAACCTAGCAGTTACTGAACTTTGTCAGTAAGAGGCTCAGCAGTTGGTGACCCACACATGTTGAAGTGGGGAAAAAAAGAAGAAGAAATAATCAATAGCTGCGCTGGGTTTCTTTTGGGGGGTGGCCTCAAGGCATCAATAAATTCCTGTGAACTGTCTGTGCTAGGGCTGTGACAGAAAGAGACAAGGTATGGCTGAGTGTGAGGCACACATTTTCAGCTTCATAGTAAGATAGTTGCACTGCTCAAAGGTTGTGGGAAATGGAGGTCCATTTGTAAGGCAAACAGAAGAAAGAATTCAAACTAACAAAATAAAGAATATGAAGGGTATATGAGAGTTTTTA
This sequence comes from Babylonia areolata, assembly GCF_041734735.1. Classification (NCBI taxonomy): domain Eukaryota; kingdom Metazoa; phylum Mollusca; class Gastropoda; order Neogastropoda; family Buccinidae; genus Babylonia; species Babylonia areolata. The sequence goes on along the minus strand of NC_134893.1, from coordinate 35,988,786 downwards.
CTGTTACGTTATTGTACCTTCCAGTGGCTTTGAAGAGATTTAAGCATTTTATGTAATGACCACAGTTTGTTTTTTACTGGGTTTAAATTTGGTCAATATCAGGAAGGATTTATTGTTGTTGTTTTTTTGTTGTTGTTTTTTTAATGCATTTGCATCTGTCATAGACTGGCTTTCTGTTGAACTGTCATCACTATGCTACCTTGTCATTGCCTGTGCACTTGTGTTAGGAGCTTAGTTCAAGGCCTAACATGATAAATGTCCCCGATGTTGAAACTGCGCAGAATGACATTTGAACAGAAAGGAAGCCCACACAAAGACAAAGTGATTTTTTTTTTAAGATAATGATAAAAAAAAAGGAAAAAAAGAAAGGAATGGAGGGGAGTTGGAAAAAAACCCATAAAAAAGTAAATCATTGAAAGCAGGTAAATGGGAGAAAGATTCAGATTGAAAATTCAATTACTTTCTCTTTTAAGTCTCAGCATCACTTTTAGTCTTTGGTTTTATCACAGTATCTCGACAAAGCTATGGGGTATATTGTCACATTGTAAGAAATTGGAAATAATTAAATAGAATTCATGTTAACCAAAACAACCCCCCCCCCCTCACACACACACACACACACACACAAACACCAAAAAACAAAAAAAGAACAACAAAAACAAACAAACAAACAAACCAAACAAAAACAAAACAAAAAAACTGACAGAAAATGGAATAAATGGATGGATGAATTGAACAAATGAATGAATGGATAAATCAATAGACAAGTAGACAAAGTTTCTCCAGATAAAGTGTCTTGAGATGTTTGAAATTTAAGATAGCACAGACCTATATATTTTGCCACGTTCACTGGTGCATACCTAGGCTTGAGAAAAAAGTAACTTAGTAAGATAACAAATATGGCTTGACCCCTTCCATTTCAGTCACAACCCATCACCTGCATATTCATCTTTTTTATTTATCATTATCATTTATTTTTTATCCTTATTTATTTATGAAAAAATTGTTTTGTTTATTTATTTATTTATTTATTTTTTGTTTTTTGCTCTCATCTTTTTCGCTGAACAGGTATTGAAACATGACTATATCCCAAAGTTTTTTTTGTTTTTTGGGGGGAGGGGGTGGGGGTTACACATAACCCAGAACAAAAAGAGTTTCAGTTTGGTTGTTTTGTTGTCGTTCTTGCATGCCTGTTTGTTTGATGTCCCTTGCAATTGAATGCTTATGAGGAAGGAATTTTGGATTGGCTTGCATGAATTAACCAGCAGCCAAGCACTGTTGCTCTGCACTTTTTTTTCCTTTTTTTTCAGAGGGGAAAAAGTTCAGTACCCATTGAAGCTGTTCATTTTATTTTATTTTATTTCATTTCATGTGTGTGTGTGTGTGTGTGTGTGTGTGTGTGTGTGTGTGTTGTGTGTGTGTGTGATTTACTTTAGAAGTTGCTTTTCCTTCCCTAAAAACAAATGTAATTATGGGTGATATATGTAACTGCAGGAGACCATTTTTCTTTTCACTTTTATGTTATCTGCAAGTTTCTTTTCATATTATACAGAACTTGTAATAAACAGAAAAAAAGAAAGAAATACATGCACACCACCTTTCATAGTAAAGCCTTCAGTAGTGACAGACCTAGTGGACTTGCCCGATTTTGATCTATGTAATTGAAATGAAGTAGGAAAAAATTATATGGTTTGACAGTATAGTAATTTTGTTCATTCTTTATTTTTTCTCTCCTAGGTCTAAGTTTAATCCTGGTTTCCTTATGTGTTCTGCAATATAAAAAAAAAAGTAAAACAAAAGCACACAAAAAAAGCATCATCATGTAACTTCCAGAGGCAAAGTCTGAAGAAAGACAGAAAATGATGAATGATTTTTTTCCCCTTCCAGATCAATAGTGTAATGTTGCTACCATCAGAATGGAAAGGGCAAGTAAGAAGCATGTGCTGAATCTTGGTTGGATGTATATATATATTTTACTTCCAGCATTGACACCTCCGTCTTGGAATCTTTCCCAAACCTCTTTTGTTAGGGCTTCCAATGATTTTTACACGGTATTTGCAATATCAACACACACAAAAAATAGAGTTAAAAAAAAATAATTAAAAGAAGAAATAGAAGAAGGAGAAGAGAGAGAGGGAAAAAAGGAAGAAAAATAGTATTGTGCAAGTATTCCTGTTTTAGAATGAGGACATTGTATTTGTAAATATTGTCACAGAAAGCGGTTTCATCATGTCTTATATTGTAGGTCTGCACTTTTGATATGTGTGTGTGTGTGTGTGTGTGTGTGTATGATTGAAAATCCAAAAAAGCAGAACCTCATATCAAGAAGGCATCAGTGTGTTCGGACAAATCCTTATACACTACACCACATCTTAGGCAGATGTCCCACAGCAGCATAACTCAGCATGCTAGTCAGTCCTTGAGTGCATGCATGATATATTTGTGTACCTATCAGAGTGGATTTCTTCCACAGATTTTTGCCAGAGGACAATACTTTTGTTACCATGGGTTCTTTTTCAGTGCGCCAAGTGCATGATGCATGCAGGACTTGGTTTATCCTCACATCCGACTGACTAGACGCTCAGTTTGATTTTCCAGTCAAACGTGGGAGGAAGGGTGATGAGAGCAGGAATTGAACCCAGACCCTCAAGGACACTGTATTGGCAGATAAGCATCTTAACCATTCTGCCACCTTCTGCCTAAACCTTACGCGGGGTGGGGGTGGGGTGGGGGGGGGGGGGAGATTAGAAAGGAAAAAGAATAGGTCTGTCTGTTAAGATATACATTTTCTTTATGAGTTGTTGTTTTTTTTTTTTTTGCTTTGTTTTTTTACATATGCATTAAGAAATAGTTTGATACTTCCTGGTTTCTGTTTGCTTTTTTTTTTTTTTTTCATATACATGTTTGCTAGATTTAATGAACATCATTTTTTAAAAATCCGATAATTTATGGCATCTCTGGTAAATATGCTCAAGTCTGGTAGAGGAGTGAGAAGGGTTGCAAAGGCAACACACACACACACACACACACACACACACACACACACACACACACACACACACACACACACCACCACCACCACCGCACCACACCACGCACACACACACGCACACACACACACACACACACACACACACACACACCACCACCACCACCACCACCACCACCACCACCACCACACCACACACAAACACACACACACGTTGGGTATACATCAACACTGTGTTACAGCTTCCTGCATCATTACATGTCAAAACAAAAACAAAAAACAACAAAAAAAATATGTAAGAAAAAGACATATTCAGTACAATGTCAAGTCATAATTATATGTGTATTATATATGGTTGTCTCTTGGGAACTGAGAATGGCATTTCAGTGTGCCATCATCAGTGAACATCACTGGTAGACATGCATGTTGCTTCATAGAGTCTAAAGCACACATGCTGTGCAGTTAGGGCATGTATATAATCTTTATCCATAAGGAATTATAATAATAGTTATATGCTTTGCAAATGTCACTGGTTCAGCTGACCTGGTTTTGAAATTGATCTTCAGGCACAGCAATAGCAGGCAGGTAAAAGTCAACACACTGGGAAAGAGGAAATGGTAAAACCATATCAGACTTCATCCATTTCATTAAATGTATCAATATAGATATCCGTTCTTTTTATTGCTTTTGATATTTACTTTGTGCATTCTAAGACTACAGTCAGGTCGCACATTTTTTCAAATCCCTGCTCTCTGTTCCTTCAAGTCAAACCCTACCTCCTTCCAAAATAGCTCCTCCCTCACCCCTTTCTTTTTCCATCCATTGTTTCTCCAGCCTGTCTGTCGGCATGTATAAGTTTTGTCTTTCATCCATATAGGTCAGAGTTAAGCATGTAGGTCAGAGTTAAGCATGTGGTGAAAGTTGTGAGTTTCAAGTCATTTTGATTTCTCTTTATACAAGATTCAGCTCAATACCATATTATGATATTATATATATATATATATATATATAGAGAGAGAGAGAGAGAGAGAGAGATCTGTTAATTTTAAAAAATGTGTACATATGATTATGATTATATTGATTATAGTCAGTATGTATGACTGTCATGCCCTGGGGTCCGCAATAGTTCCAAGTTTGGAGAAATATTTTTTTCATTTTGTGAGGGGGTGGGGAGAGGTTGGGGAAGGGAATAATAGGGGTGTACTTTTGGCTTCTTAGACAAGGGTTGTTTCATGGAGATGGCAAAAAAAATTGAAACCTGCTTGTTTTTGCACCATTCCTGTCACAGAGAATTTATCTGCAGAATTTCTCGAAAGAAATCAGTTCACTTCCCCAGGGCTTCTTTGCAAGTTTAAAATTCTTTCTCTGACACAATAAATTAATTGCTTCAAATAAGACAAGAACAACTTTTTTTAAAAGATTGTTTGAAACAGTTTCAGGTAGTTTTTGATACAGTGACCGTTAATGTAGAAACAGTCATGTTTATGGCACAGGTGACAGTCATGTTTATGGCACTGGTGGGAGTTGGAAATACTTTATGCAAATTGATTTTTGTCTTTGCTTTGCTGTTGCTTATACTCGGTTGTATATAACTAGATGTTTATACTCGGTTGTATATAACTAGATGTAGATACTTTGACTTAAAACCCAGGTGACTGTACAGGGCCATATTATGAGGGTTGAAAAAACCATAGTTATCAAATCTGTAGAACAGGAAAAAACAGAAAGAAAGACAGGAAAAAAAGCACCTGGAAAAAAAAGGGGGACACAAGTATCATAAATGCACCAAAAAACACCTAGGACATGCACCTGACATTGACCATTCCATCTTTTTATATAATTATTAATTTTCCACCAGAAGATTAAAAAAATACAACTCACTTTACCATAAACATAACTATGAATACATAATACACAAAATTAAAATAGGAGGCTGCTTTTGTAAATATATATATATAACCCATAGTGACGTGGAAAGTTTTATAGTCTCTTTCTTTCTCTGTCTCTTAGACTCTATCTCTCTATCTCTGTGTATCTATACAATTTTATATACAGAGAGAGGGGTTTAAAACTTCCAAGTTTCTTGGTGTGTGTGTGTGTTGGGTGAGGGATGTATCACAGTATGAGCCATGTCTGAGGACTGTTAGCTAGTTTTGTGTTGTTGTTTTTTTGTTTTGTTTTTCTTTCTTTCTTTTTCTTTTTTTTTTTTTTTAACTTGGCCAGGGGGAAAAGTAAGTAAATAATTAGAACATATGCTTCTGGATACTACAGGATTGAAGATATAAAAGATACAGCACTTACTTCAGTGAACTGAGCAGCAGCACATTGCTGTGTTTCACATCATCCACCCCACCCCTTCCCTTCTCCTAACTGCCCCCTATCCCTCCTCTTTCAGTTTTGGCATTCCAGAGCAGATCAGTTTGAGGAACTTTCACAATATGCAGCACACACACACACACACACACACACGTGCACATGCACACACACACACACACACTGACACTCACTGAGAAAGTAAACAATGATAAAATTATTTTGCATGAAAAATTGTAAAAGGAACTTGTGTAAGTGTATAACTCTCACAGTCTCAGGCAGCAGCAGTAGGTTGTGTCCTCTTGACATGTCTGTTTTTTGGAGCATGAAAGAGGCCAGGAAAAGAAACAATAGCAGCCTACTTCAAGTAACTCCAAAGGAAGTTCTGCTTCTTTGTACTGTAGTGGTTAAGGTGGTGTTTTGTTTATTGTTACTGTTTTTTGGTGTTTGTTGTTTGTTTTTTTTATCTCACCTACACACATCTCACAAACTTTTTTTTTTTTTTTTTCAATTTAAGAAGTGAAAATGAAACAACAAATCATTGAACCAGTCAACTGGTAAAAGTACAAGAGTGAGAGAGAGAGAGAGAGAGAGAGAGAGAGAGTTCTTGGATGTTGGTGCGTTCTTGCGTGTTGAAATAAAAAAATCAGTTTCGTTCATATTTATTTCTCCTTTTCTTTTCTCTCCACTCCCCCCCCCCCCCACCCCCCCAATCCCCCAGCCCCCCTTCCATTTTTTTAAATTATTTTTATTTGAAAACGAAATAATATTGTTAGTGTCATTCATTTCTGTTCTTTTGTCTGTACCTTGAAAGTTTCTGGCTTTTGTGTGGGCAACAGATGTCTGAGCCTCCCGCTGTTGTGAAAGGGAACAGGCATTGGTAGTTGAGGTTGGGGAGATGGGATTGGGGGGCGTGGGGGGAGGAGTGGGTTTGTAGGTGGGAAAGGGGGCGCCATAAACGTCTTGCCAGAAATATTCCCCACTGCACCAGAAATAACCCAAGAGGACTCTTTACCTTAGCCCACTGCCCTACTGCTCCCCTGCCTCACTGACACAGTGACAGCCTGTCCTTGGGTTGGGAGGTTTCTTCAGTTCAGGGGGTGTTGCTCACACACACACACACACACACACACACACACACACACACCCATGCGCGCGCACACACACACACACACACACACACACACACACACACACACACACACACACACACACACACACACATGCATGGGCACACAGACACACAACTTCTGACCCCCAATTCCACCACTTTCTCCCTTCGCTGACCTCCTTCTCCTGAACTTACTCTCCTTTCACTTCATCTTCTGCCAAGCTGTTGCAAGGTTTCCATGTGAACTTTGTGGTATTCCAAAGAATTTGTGTGTGTGTGTGTGTTGGTACATTGTGGATTTTGTGTGTGTGTGTGTTTCTTTTTTTCTTTTTTGGATACTTAATTGGTTAATGTGGAAATGATGTGACTGTGTGCTGCATTCTTCATCACACAGAAAGTGAAGAATACACTGACTATCAGCAATGTATATGATGTAGTTGACAATTTTATGTGTAACCCTTTTACTGCTCAGTGGCACAGTTTGCCATACTTTGTGTAAGACAATTTCCAGAAAATGGCGAGAAAAAAAAATGTTAGAAAATTTTTCTTAGTTCAGTCATTCCAAAACTATTGAATAAAACAGGAAAAAAAATTATCTCCATACAGAATTCTGATACAGTATCAACACTGCCAGAAGTCATAGTCTATAATATTATTCAACTTATGCACAACACACACACACACACACACACACACACACACACACACACACACACACACACACATTTGATAATTACAAACTCCCATGAGTCTGTTCACAACACACATAGACAGAAACATAGTCATTATACTATAGAGACACTAAAATGAGAGAGAGAGAGAGAACCTGTCCCTTTCACATAATTTCAAAGCCTGTGTTTCCGGAAGGTACTAGTATGGGCAAGCTAATGTAATTATTTTAACATGTTAGGTTCAGTGAATATGTGACACTTCTGTCCTTGTTAGGTTCAGTAAAAATGTGACACTTCTGTCCTTGTTAGCTAATGATGCATATAAATGAAATTTATAAACCATACCCCACTCCCCTTTTCTAATTTACTTTTGTTTAGAGTGAAGAATAGGCTTGAAATTGTCAGTTGAAGTTAACCCTTTGAGCCCTGACCACCGCTCTACCGGTGGTGGGGAGGGGTGGCATAATGCCAGGTCACCGGTTGAGCGGTGCGTAAACACTTGTGTTGTGTTTTGCTATTGGTTGACTTATATTGAAGAGCCAGTCAGAAAAACCGTAATATTCTGACGTCAGCGAATGTAGTACCAACATTGCCGCGCCTTTTCACTGTGTTTTGTGCATGTGCTTTGGATAAAAAAGATCGATTTCTACCATGAAGCGTGCAGAGTCTCGACCTGACACGCCTCCTTTGATCAACTGATTCTGCATGCTCAGATTCATTTTCAACATCACTATCTGTAGCAAAATCATCCGATTCGAATTCCACCTCACTATCAGAGTAATCATTGTCATACGCTACTTCAAAAAAATCATCAAGCATACCAATTACTTGCTGCGTTGTGTACAGTTGTTTTCTCGCACGTTTTGTCCCTGATTTCTGCCCTGACGGGCCAGGTTGAGACTCTGCATGCTTCAAGTGTTTACGTTTACGCACCGCTCAACTGGTGGCTGGGCATTGTCATTTTTCTCTGCCACCGGTAAAGCGGTGGTCAGGGGTCAAAAAGGGTTTAATACCAATTATTTGCAAATTTTGGCTCAGGAGCTCAGGCAGAAGGGTTAAAATTGCTCAGGAACTCAGGGCTCAAAGGGTTAACTTTGATGGACATTTCAAAACTTGTTTTGGTGATCAGTGTGGTTGGCTGCAGATCACCACAAAATACTGTGATTTGATTCACTGTTTCCATTGTACTCATACTTGAGTGTACAGTATTCTAAATGGTATTACTATTATTATCTCCGTCAGTAATGACTTTTCTTTTCTTTTCTTTTTTCTGTCATTGTCATCAAAAAAATTACTTTTATTTTTTCAGACTTTGTCTTTCAGCTCCTTTTCCCTCATCCAACCATCACGCACTTTGTTTTTTTGTTTTTGTTTTTTGTTGTTGTTTTTTTAAATATCTCTCCTTATAGCTTGCTGATGAGATGTATACATTGATGTGGATTGTGTTTTCATGAACAATGTTTCTTTGGTAATGATTAGCTGAGTTTTAAATGTTGATGAAAATTGTGTTTTGCAGATGATGAAACCAGGGTGGTCCTGTCAACAACCAAAGATGACTACATTAACGCCAGCTGGATAAATGTAAGTGGCTTTGGACTTGGAGCAATCATTACTTGAATATAGGTGAATCTCATTTACAGATACTACCAGGTAATATATATTCAAATAAAATATTGTCTGGTAATGATGCAGCTCTCAAAGTCTTAGTATGTGTCCAGAATGGTGTAGTTTGAGCAAGTGTCTGAAATCATGACTTGAAATATATAGTTGAATCTCACTTACAGACACCAGGTAGCATTTACTAAAATAAGATATTGTCTGGTAGTAGTCCATACACTCAAAGTCAAATCTGTATCCAGAATGGTGCAACTGGAGCAAGTATCTGAAATCATTACCTCAGTGTAGTTCAGTGTCATTTACAACAGTACATTCAGTTATGATACGACACAACACAACATGACACAATACAATACAATACAATACAATACAATACAATTGCAGTGCAGTGCAATGCAATGCAACACAATGATAACTCTGTGTGTGTCTATGTGCAGGACCTTGCACCATCGTGCCCCAAGTTTGTTACCACTCAGGCCCATACAGTACGATATGTGACACGTCACGATACGTTACGATATACTACAATACAATGCAATAGAGTGCAATATAATACATTGTGATACAATACAATACAGTGTAATACAATACAAGACAATTCAACACAATGCAACACAATGCAGTGCAACACAGTACAGTACGCAATACAATACAATACAATACAATACAATACAATACAATACAAAGATAACTGTGTATCTGTGCAGGACCTTGCAGCATTGTGTCCCAAGTTTGTGGCCACCCAGGCCTATACAATACAATATGTGACATGACATGACATGATACAATACAATCAATACAATGCAGTGCAATACAGTACAATACAATGTAATACAACACAATACAATACGATACAATACAACACAATGATGACTCTGTATGTGTGTGTCTGTGTGCAGGACCTTGCACCATCTTGCCCCAAGTTTGTGGCCACCCAGGCCCCACTGACGGTGACCATGACAGACTTCTGGGCCATGGTGTACGAACTGGGCTCTGAGGTCATCGTTCAGATCACCAGTGAATATGAGACCAGTAAGGTAGGTCAAGGTGGACGTTAACTTACTCTGCTCCATGTACAAGTGAATTTGTACCTTGATTACTTCCCACCTGTGGATTGGGCACAAACATACTGTTCTAGTTTTTGTTTGTTCTTGCTTTGTACAGTTGGCACTGGGTACAAACACACTGTTCTAGTTTTAGTTTGTTCTTGCTTTGTACAGTTGGCACTGGGTACAAACACACTGTTCTAGTTTTAGTTTGTTCTTGCTTTGTACAGTTGGCACTCTAAGCTGACCTGTTTGAGGATTCGGGAAGTGGGAAAAGGAGGAGGCTTTGTTCGGCTGGTGAAGTCAACAATTCTCCTTTGATTTTAGTGCACCACCCTTTTGTCTTTTTTTTCTTTTTTAAACTGAAGTAATCTTATGTTTTGCTGGTCCAGAGGAGGTGTAGCAGGCATGTAGTTATGGGATAGGAAGGGTTAAGTACTGGCTTGTTGATGTTTCTTTCGGTTACTTGCTTTTTCTGTTATCAGGTAGTTAATAACAATGCTAATTTAATTTATAAAGTGACTTTCCTTGTAAAACATGCTGGGTTGCGCTGTTCAGAGTAAAAACTAACTTGTAAAACATGCTATTCAAACATAAAAACGACATTTTACTTGGATAGCCCTGCACAGACATCCAAGCAAACACTCGTAACAATGATTTATGTAATAGATACTCTCACAATAACATCACACACAATTTAACACTCAACATACATATCATGCGTCACACTACCTAAATGATTCTCCCAACTTTCATTTACTGCGTCCTCAAAAAGACACTGGATTGTGTTTGTGCATCTGATGTTTGAAAAGGTTAAGGAACTGCAAAGATGTAATATTTTGACTGAGGGCCAAAGTATAAAACTGAGAGTTGGTAAGCATAACACAGGAAGAGCAGTATGGTAGTCTTAGCTTGTGCTTGAAAGTTTACTTTTCAAAAGTACTCTGTCGCTGTTAAACAGACTTTCATTTGTCCTGTGTTGCGTTTTGTGCAGGCGGTGAAGCTACAGATTCAGTACTTCTCAAGAAAGGAGTTAGCAAAGTCCTCAGCATAAACATAGGAATTTCATAATTTTGTGTTTGTAGCGGTGGCCGAGTGGTAATGCACTCCCATGGAAAACGAGTTTCCACGAGGTCGAGTCCAGCACTGGACTGGGATTTTTACTCTCCCCCTCCAGTAGACCTTGAATGATTGATGTTCAAGGTGCTAGTCCTGTGTCCTGTTCACAGCATAGACTTAACACATCTAGAAAAAAAACACCATGGCAGCAAAGGGGTTGTCTCTGGCAAAATTCTGTAGACAAATTACTTATATAGTGCCCATCTTCATTCAGAGACCAAGCTCTAGGTGCTTTACAAACACAGAGTCATTTGAACAACAGGCTGCCTTCCCGGGTAGAGCTGACTGACATCTGTCTTTAGGCGCTCATCATTTGTTTCCTGTGTCATTCAGTCGGGCTTCAGTTACAGATTACAGATTTGCACAGATTACACCCAGAAGTTAGGGGGTAGGTGTCTGCTGGGTACTTTACCTTTTACAGGAGCCTATTCTCTTACTTAGTTTCACCATACAGCACTGGCTGCGTTGGGGGTGAGAACAAAAAGGCCACTGAAACAAGACACTGTGTCATGGGGTATCATCAAAAATCCGCTTTGATAGTGAAACAAATGCACTTTCAGGCTGAAAAACAGAAGGGGGAGTGGGGTCAGCACTGTGCTGCAAACAACTCACTCTCCATGGGGAGAGTATCTGGAATTTCATGCAGAGAAATCTTTCCTGGACAAAAAAAACAATAAAGTTTATTTGTTTATTTATTGAGACATCTTGCTATAGCGCATATTCTTAAAGCTCTGTGCGCTTCAGTAAAGTAATACAATACAATCTCAAGAGACGCCAGAAGGTTAACACCATTCCTGCATCGCTGCCTGCAGGCAGCCATTATATATATGCAGATATTGGATGTCATCAGGTGTGTCTGGATTGATTGTTTTTTGTGTAGGTGGAAAGCATGAAAGGAGAGTGGGGGGAAGGTGGGCTGAATGGGAAATTGGGTTAAGAAGAGAGAGAGAGAGAGAGATCCTGGTTGATTGAATATTGTCTGATCCTTTAGGGCATCACGTGTTATGTGACAGTAGGGAACTGCAGAGAATGGAGCAGACATTGGGCTTGTTCTGACTGATGGGCACAAAGACAGTAAATGCAAAGGCAATATTGTGTTTGTTTTATCCATGTGCTGCCCAGGGTTGGTTTCTGTATATTTTTTATAATAAAGATTAATTTGACTTCTACCACTTTTACCAGTACTAAGATCATCATCCCAGGGGTTTGTTTTTGTTTTTAAAATGGGGGTTATCAGATAGAAAAATAATCTGAAAAGCTAATTTGAAAAAGTAATTTTGACAACTGTGGTCACGGTTTTAACAGTCCCTGAAAAGCATCAGGTATTTTTAATCTTAAGATTCTAAGTGTTGATTTTTCTCTTCATGATTTAAAAAGAAAGTGCACTTCCCCCCCCCTGTGTTCCTGACAGAAATTCCCAGTGTACTTCCCCACGGAGAAGGGTCAGCAGATGGAACAAGGGCCGATGATCGTCAACCTGCAGTCAGTCAAGTATCGGCAGCTGTGGACTGAACGCAATATTTACCTCAAGCATAGCCAGGTAACTGCTGCCTTGTGAAGAGGTTCACCGTCCACCGCACAACATCCACACCATGCATGTACACACACACACAAGTGCACACACGCACACAATGCATACACACACACACACACACAAAAGTGCACACATGCATGTGCATGCATATGTGCACGCATGAACACACATGCGCATGAATATACACACATGAACACACAGAGACATGTACACACACACATGCATGCACATGCGCATGCATGCACGCACCTGTGCATAAAAACATGCACACATGTATATGCACATACACATGCATGCCCATACACATACACACATATGCACACATGCATGCACACACACAGACACACATATCCATACACACACACACACACACACATAGATGAGAAAGAGAAAAAAAAATCATTCAGAGCTATTGACGAGTTAGTAATGAGAATTAAAAAAAAAAAAAATCCTCATGAAAAAATAGCATTGTCAGTTTCAATCAGTAGTCACCAGCTGTCAGTTACGTCTTTGATTCTTTGTCATCAGCTCATATTAAGAAAGGAAATATGAAAAGGAATACGTTTGGAGACCCAAATATGATTTTAGGTAAATGTGGGTCAGACCTGAAATAACTCTAGGGTATGCAGATATGTATGCCAGAGAGAGAGAGAGATTTATATCTTTTTGCTTTAACACCTTGACTCCTGAACCTTGGTGAAATGAGATCAGAGAGCAATAGTTTTTAAAAGGCAGTTATTGCTTTTTGTGTACTCCTTAATGGTATAAGTGATTTTGCTGAACAAAATGAATGTAGAACTTTCTAAGAAGCAGAAGTCTTGATTAAAAAAAAAAAAAAAAATGGTGACTGACATCCTGACCTGTCTTATCTCCATAACTTGACAGCCCTTAAGTGATGAGTATACTCAGCAGTTAAGGTGTTAAATAAGTAAGTCCAAGGGTGGGCAGGTACATGTATATCACTGAGAGAGAGAGACAGACAGACAGAGATAGACTATAGAGAGAGAGATAGTGTTTATGTGTAGTCTTCAGTTTTGTGTTTCCACTTTTAAGTGATATGAGAACCTCCCCCCCACCTGCCAACCCCTAATTTCCCCCACCCCCCTGCCCCAATAGAAAGGTTTAGGGGTGTTCAAAAGGATGTCAGTGTTTCTGGCACTGTGGGTGTATGTGTAAGTGTGTGTGTGTGTGTGTGTGTGTGTGTGTGTGTGTGTGTGTGTTCTTCTTTCTTTTTAATGTCTTTTCACATGTATATTTTGGGTTAGGATTGTGTGTGTGTGTTTGAGTGCATATGCTGTATATTTTTGTGTATGCGTGTGTTAATAAGAAAGAGCTTGAAAGGAAAACTGGCACATATTTATGTGCGTTTTTGTGCTTTCAGACAAAACAAGGAAGAACTGTGATTCATCTGCAGTTCAAGACCTGGCCCGTCAGGTAAGCTGACAAAGAATGTTTGTTCAGTATAGTATTGTGTTCTCTGTGTGATACATTCGCCTGCAGATTGGAGGGTTTGTGCTGAGTCCTGGAAGTCTAGAAAAATCTTGGAAACATGAGAGATCCATTCCCAGGGCTAGAAATGTCCTCAGTAAATTATGTTTTGATTTGAAAAATGGCACAGCTTTGGGGGCCCTGAGGCACACAAGCCCGCAGCCCACCCCACCCGGCCACAGCAAGGTGGCAGTCCTTGGAGGCGGCAGTCCGTTGGGCACCTGTTTACAGGTGGTGAAAGACAGGGCCTGCTTTATGCTGCAGAGTAGCTATCGCGGTGCAGCACAGTGTTTATTCATAAAGTGATGCAAGATGGCTTCAAGTCTTCTTCAGACTTGTATACTTGAACCAGTTTTTTTATTTTTTTATCTTTATCAGAAGAGGATTCAGTTAGCCCAGTGTAGTGACTGAATAATGAATTTTTCACTACTCTTTTTTTTTCTTTTTTTTTCCCCCTTTTATATGGATGAATAAAATGGGCAGAGTTTTTTTTAAATATTGTTTTCTGTCATTGGTGGTGTTGTGGGGGATGGGGTGTGGGGGTTGACAGTATTTGTCTGTGTACAAATGTGATGCCTACATTACAGTTTGTTAATTCTTGTATGAGTTTGTCATTTATTCATTTTCGTTTCTTTACAGCGGGTTCCCAGAAGAAGTTCCACACATCATCCGCTTCATCTCTGAGGTCCACAGTTTTTATCAACAACAGCGCAGCCTCCTGAAACCTGTCATTGTGCACTGCGGGTTAGTCTTGTTCTGTGTGTGTGTGTGTGTGTGTGTGTGTGTTTGATTGTATGTCTTTGTGTGTGTGTTTGTATATGTGTGCCTGTGTTTGAGTGTGTGTTTAAAGTGTGAATGTGAACATGTGTGTGTGTCTGTGTGAATGTGAGTGTAAATGTGTCAGTGTTAGTGTATGTGTGTGTTGGTGTGTGTGTGTGTGTGCGTTTGAGTGTGGGTGTGTATGTGTGTATATGTGTGCATGCGTGCGTATGTGTGCATGCATGTGTGTGTGAGTGTGTGTGCGCATGCGTGTGAATGTTTGTGTGTGCACGCATGTGTGTGTGTGTGTGCGTGCATGTGTGTGCAGTTTGTGTAACTGAGGTGAAATGAAGCCTGGGTGTGTCTGCTCCCTATGTGAATCAGACTCAGAACCATTTTTACTTATTTACCATGAAAACCATAGATAAAGGTTTAGAGACACAACAGCAAAGGGTATTAAAACCAATCAAACTGAATGTAAGAGGTATTGAGATACATAACCTGATGCGTACTTTGAAACATTCATGGAATATAATATGAACATGAACTCTGTGTGTGTGTGTGTGTGTGTGTGACAGGAACGGGGTGGGCAGGACAGGAGCATTCCTGATGATTTACACAGGTATGCAGGAGATGCTGCACGGCAATGGGCTGATCGACGTGCCGGCCCTCGCCAAACGCATGCTGCAGAAACGCAAAAACCTCATCCACAAGAAGGAGCAGCTCAAGTTCTGCTATGACGCTCTGCTCTGCTTTGCTGAGGATTTCCTCAAGAAACGTGAGTGAACTTGACAGTGTGTGTTTGTTTGTTTGTATGATAGTCAGTCTTGTCAGACTATAACCATCAGAACAGCAGAGGAGACAACAGCCTTGTTCTCATTATTTGGGCTAGAATTTCATTATAGTGGCAGAGTGTCTTGCCCAGGTTACATACCCAGTGCCTTGGCCAAGAGGGCTATAGGACAGTCGGCACTGGGATAGTCCCCACAGGGCAACTAGCCCCCAAGGCGGAACTTGACAATAGTGTAAACTTATTCAGTGCTTTACATAGTTCTGTTTTATTTAGTTTAGGGTGTTTGTTTTTTTAAGAAGAGTGAATGACCTTTATGATAATAAACACTTAATCAGGCATTGCTTTTGTCTCAAGTAGAGCTGAAAGTGTTGCATGTTTGCAAAACTCATAAAGCTGCAAATGAAGAAATAAGTTTTGTAGGAGACATGCATGGTTTGTGTGTGTGTGTGTATATATATATGTGTGTGCATGTTTGTTTGTATGATATCATTCCCATCCATATACAGGGTTTATAAGAACTGCACATCCCTGTGTTAGATATTGATTTGCATAGTTAAACTATGTGACTTAAACAATGTGACTTTGTTCCTTTGTATGTCAGTGTAGTTTTTATTTTATTTTTTTTATACACGCTCTTTTAGGTGAGTACCTTGCAAAAACTTTGAGAAAAAACTGATGGTACTTAGTGAAAAACAAAATGCCTTAGTTGTTGAACAGTCTGTTGAAAAAGAAAGAGACAAGAAAGTGGTCATGAGTGGTTCCTGTCATTTTTAACTTTTTCTTTCATGTTAGGTGCCCTGAGCTCTTAGAGCAAAAGGGTTTTGTGCAAATGAACACTTAAAAAAAAAAATTAAGATTAGTATTGTCATGTTTTGCTTTGCAGGAAACATACTGGTGCAGCACCCCCATTTCGAGAAGAAAACCAAAATAGTGGAACCGGCCTCCAGCACAGCGAGCTCCGACGACATCGTGTTGGGCTCCGTGAACCTGCACACCCTGCAGCAGACAGTGGGCAGACTGCACGTCCACGCTGACAGTGCGGGAGGAGGGGAGAAGACCTCGGTGCCCACCCCTCCCACAGACCAGCCCACCACGGGTACTAAAGACCCCGCACAGCCCATCTCCACCCTGCCAGACCTCATCCAGCAACAGTCACGTAGTGATGCCACCATGGGCAGTGGTGGTGCTAGCAGCAGCTGTGCTGGAGGAGGAGGAGGTTTGGCCTCCGGTGTTGCCCTCTCCCATGCCAGCAGTGCGGTGGACGGGGCGAGAGCTGATTCGACCAAGACCCACAGCCGCTCTGGGTCCAACGCCTCCCAGCAGAGCCTGCCCAGTCTGACTGAGTCGGGGTCGTCCAGAGCCTCGCCGCAGCACGGACCACCACCCCCCTCCTCCTCCTCCTTCTCCCACTCCCCATCCCCTTCGTCGTCCAGCGTCGGGGGAGGTGGTGGTGGTGGGGGCGTGTCGCAGTCACTGGCCGACCTTCAGGACCCCACCAAGTTCACGCTGGGGAAAGGTGAGCAGAAGAAGCGGTTCACCAAGGCCAGCTTTGATAGGAAGGGGTCTGGCGCGGGGCTGGACCTCAAGACCGACCCCGCTGACCCCCTCAGCTCTCTGGATGCCATGTGGAGCATCCACAAGCCAGGGCAGTCAGAAAAGTGATTGGTTGGCTGGTTGAGACGTTGCTGTGTGTGTCAGTTGTGACTGCCATCCCCCAGAGAGAGAGAGAGAGAGAGAGAGAAACAAGCTTGGGGGCAAGTTGGACATTGCTTGGTTGAGATGTTGATCTGTGTCTGTATTGATGGTTGAGATGTTTCTGTGTGTTATGTATCAAAGGTTGGATGTTGCTGTGTTCCGTTTTGAAGGTTGGATGTTGCTCTTTGTCTGGAGTGACTGTGAACGCCCAGAGAGAGAAACAAGCTTTGGGCTGTTGGAAAAGTAATCGATAGGTTGAGATGTTGGTTGCTCTGTGTTGGTATAAACTGCTAACCAAATATGCTTTAAAGTGAGATTTTTGGTGTATTCTTTTTTCAAAGCAGGTATCATAGTACATGTGCTTGTTGTACTTTGTCATTTGCTTGTTTTCTTTTTTGTTTTCTTTTTTTGTTTGTCTTACTTGTAATTGTATGGTTCATTGTTCATCAACCTGAATGGCATTAAAGGTCCTGTTTATATGACTTGTATGGTTCCTTGCTCTTTGACAGGAATGGCATCAAAGGCTTTGATTATATTACCCTTTGTCATACTCGTTGGACAACAGATAATAGGAACTGAATGTAAAATGTGTAAACTTGTGTACTACTACTATTATTATTATTGTTATTATGATTAAAGACATTCCAGAAGAGAACAAACAAATTCTTCAATGTTAATTGCCTCTTCTGCTTTGAAAAAAAAAATTAACCCCTCTCTTTTTTTTTTCATCAGTATCTTTTCTTTCTAGCTGCCCCCATCCCTTCTCTTTTTCTCTTTCTTTCTCCCATTCTCTTTCACTCTCTGTCGCTCCCCACCCCTCCACTTAGCTAGCACTGTTTTCCAGATTTCAGCATTATTTTCTTTTTGATCAAACATTAGGCAGAAGGTGGAGGAGAAGTTTGTTTTTGTTTTTGACATTGCACATGCAAACACGGGTGCATTAATGAGTGATGATTTAATTGGAGTACATCGGCTGTATTTGACGTTTTCAAGTGAAACGGAGCATAACAGGGATTCAGGTGTGATGTGCACTTACTTGGGTAGTGATATCTTCTGTTAGCTGCAGCTTCGGTGTGTTTTCTTGTTGCTTCAATAGAAATACATGTATGTGTGTTGTTTATTAAATATGAAATCTGGGCAACCAAAGTGTACAAAGGTGTACATTTGAATACTTTGTAAATTACTGACAGCTGTAAATTATTCTGTGTAAAAAATTTTAAAAAATGAAATAAAGAAAACTTACCAGGGTTGCGTTTGTTGTGTAAAACAACAACAACAACAACAAAACCCAAAACATTTAAATGCATGCATAAAATGATGAATCAAGTTATTACATGCACAGTTACCAAAGTGGTTTGGTTCTCATGCATTGCTAGTCAGTTTTCATGTATGGCAAATAACTGCATGCAGACTGTGTTATGCTGCCACCCTGGCCCTCGTAGTAACGAGTATGTGTAGCAGCATGTGTATGTATGAAAGAAGTGATCCAGAGGGTTTTGTGTGGAATGTGGTGTTTGAAGGATTAGTGACAGAAAGTTGGCTGTGAAAGATATCAAATATGTGAAGGATCTAGGAACGAAGGGAAAATGTCGGTTTTACACGTATGTGACTAGGAGCAAGTGGCTTCTTGATGCAGGATTTATCTGTGTGCTGTTTGTGATAGAATAGAAGAGAGCAAAGGATGCCAGCCCCGCCGCTATGTGAACAAAATATTGTGTGAAACTGAAAAAAGGAAAATGTTTTCAGACAGTAAACCCTCTCTCTCTCTCTCTCTCTCTCTGTTGACAATTCTGATACATGTGATTTTTTTTTTTTTTTTAATTAAGGAAGCTGTTACTGAAATCTGGGAGCTTTGTTTTTCATACTGTTTTTGTGTTAAGAAATGTTTGCTTGTGGCTAAATAACAGGTCAGTGACAATTTCCTTTTGGCTTTGGGGTTGGTGTTTTGCAGTGTCCTCCCCATCTTTGGCAGTACATTGTGGCCTTGGTGTTGCTTGAAATTTTTTCTTTCTTTTTTTTTCTTTTCTAATCTTAAGAAATGTGAAATTACAGAAGACTGTTTTCTGCCTCAGCTGAAAATAAAATATCTGATTATTTTCGGTATCACAATCACAATCATGCTTTCACCTGAGCAATTTATTTAGTCACTGCTACTGTGATAATGTTTATTGGTGTGCATTAAGATTGAAGTGAAATGTTTCTCTCTTTCTCTTTCTCTCTCTCTCTCTGTCCCTCGCTCTTTCTCTCTCCATAAACAGTTCTGAGCTCTCAATCTCTTTGTGTCTGTCCCTGTCTTTCTTTTTCTGTCTCCTTCTCCTTCTCCCCCCCCCCCCCCCCCCCACCCCCTCTGACCCCCCCCCCCCCACCCTATCCCCCCTGCTGTCTCTCTCTCTCTCGCTTTTTTTCTCTCTCTCCCAAGTTTTGTCAGTAGTTTGTAGAACTTTGCAACAACAACAAAAAACAACAACAAAAAAACATGATTCGTTTTAACGTTGTGGATTGCTCTTGCTTGTTCTCTATGTGCATTTTCTTCCTGAGATTACTGGTAAACAGTCAGTCAGAAACTACACCTGGAATGGATGGTGAATGAGAGATTACTGGTAAACAGTCAGTCAGAAACTACACCTGGAATGGATGGTGAATGAGAGATTACTGGTCAACAGTCAGTCAGAAACTACACCTGGAATGGATGGTGAATGAGAGATTACTGGTAAACAGTCAGTCAGAAACTACACCTGGAATGGATGGTGAATGAGAGATTACTGGTAAACAGTCAGTCAGAAACTACACCTGGAATGGATGGTGAATGAGAGATTACTGGTCAACAGTCAGTCAGAAACTACACCTGGAATGGATGGTGAATGAGAGATTACTGGTCAACAGTCAGTCAGAAACTACACCTGGAATGGATGGTGAATGAGAGATTACTGGTCAACAGTCAGTCAGAAACTTACTTACACCTGGAATGGATGGTGAATGAAACAGGTGAAACGACGGAGGCTAAAAACCTGTTGAAGATGCAGAAGTTGTGCAATTTACTGATGATGGTTTTTTTGTTGTTTTTTAACTTAGGGTACAGTAAGTCCTTTGAGGTTGACACACTTTGATTCCAGGTGATGTGGGAGAATTGTTCCTGGCAATGTGATGATATAAATTCAGTGAATAAACTATCAGAAGAGACAAAGCTTTCCATGACTCATGTGTGATTCCTTCTAGTGTCAGCAACAGAAATTCGTTTTCTTCTTCTTCTTCTCCATTAACTCTGTGAAGTGTTAGTGGAGCACTGCATAGAACTGTTCACAAGTTTCTTCCAGGTCTGTCAGTTGTGGGTCAAAGTCTGGTTTAGCAGCAAGAGAAATTATGGTACAGTTAAAACAAACCAACAAGAAAAAGAAAAAAGTCTGGTGTTTGCTTCAGTTGTAAGTAACTGGGGAAGGTTTTTTTTTTTTTTTTTTTAGTATTCTATGTAATCATTATTTTATATCAGTAATTATAATAAAGCTTGGACATTGATATGCATGAAGTTGATTAAATGATTATGGAAGGAGACATTGACTTAAGCGTCTGTGTTGATCTGTGTGTAAATGTGTGTGTGTTTTATGATGAATCATTGAATGATACAAAAATTCATGTATTTTGAGAGTTGAAATTATCATTTTGTGTGTGTGTCTGTGTGTGTTTTATGATGAATAATACAGAATATTTTGTTTTGAGGGTGGAAACTATCATTTATTCTCCTCTGTGTGTGTGTGTGTGTGTTGTTGGTGGTGGTTTTTCTTGGAATGAAGGGGGGCGGTGTAAGGATATCAAGTCTGCATTTCTCCACCGTCCTTGTTCCAGGGATCCAGTTGCTTGCTGAAGCGTTGACTTCATGATAGTGTTCATCAAAAACACTGAACAATGAAGTATCTCACACTGATGACATAATAAGACTCCATCAAGAAACAATACTGTCAGCCCTTTCAGTGCCAAGCCTATTCTACACTCAGTGACTGCTACTTGCTCAGGGATTTTTTGGTCATGGAGAGTGAAAATTAAGAAGAAAAAAAATTCTAGCACGCAAAAAATTATAACCTATACTTCTCTGAAAGGAAAATGAATGCACAATCCAGTTATCACAATTTCATATGATTTTCATGATTTTGTTTGGTGTGTATATAGAAAATACTCAAATGCATAATGAATAGCTGAGTGTTTCATTGTTTTTTTAAGTCAGTTGCCAAGTAGCAGTTGAGCAAGTTTGCTTGACATGACTTACCAGCTTCTTAAATCTTCTAATCTGATCCAGCTGTCTGCTGAAATGAGATTCGTTGTAATGCTAATTTTATGAAGCCTAATATTTTCTATTTTTGAGACAAGTCCTTATCAGTATCAGTGCCAGTAGCTCAAGGAGGTGTCACTGCATTCAGACAAATCCATATACGATACACCACATCTGCCAAGCAAGTAGATGCCTGACCAGCAGTGTAACCCAACGCGCTTAGGCCTTGAGAAAGGAAAAAAAGAAGAGGTAAATGAATATCTAAAAAAATATTAAAAAAAAAAAAATCTAAGAAAAAGAAAATGATTATAATGATAATAGCAATAATAATAATAAATAAAAATAAATAAACGGACAATAATGATAATAAATAAATAAGCAGATAAATGTAAAACATACAGCCTACACACACACACGCACACACATACACGCACGTGCACAGAGCTCTCCTGACACGTGTACATTTACACAGTCGCGCACGCATACACGCACACAAACACACACAAACACAGGCTGCCACTGATAGGCCGCAAGAGGGGTGGGAAAAGATCTCTGATGCCAGGAACGTGGCGTCTTGCGTGTTGCTCAGTCTATTGTATTTGGAAAAGCCCACAGAGACTCTGTTCCGTTTTGAATAAATTTGCTCAATGTTGGTTTGGAAATGATGCCAATATTCGTTTGATTTGCAAAGCATCGTGTTCTACCTTTCATGCTAGACTTACGGCCGCTCCCTTTCTCTACCTATTTTTTTTTTTTTTTTTTCTGAGGCGATCGATGGTGTGATGGCCTCGTACCTGTTCTTTTTGGTATTCTTTGACTTTTCTGAGGATTTCCCATTTTCCTATATGTAGGCCGCTCGTTATTGTTGCGTTACCAGCAAGTCTGTCAGCTCACTCATTTCCATTAACACCAGTCCTTAGACTGCCACCAGTTGGAGTCTTGCTCTTCCATTAGTGGCCCTTCGATGGAAAATTGATGGATAAAAAAACCCCGTAGACATAGCACACAAGGGTAAAAACAAACAAACAACAAAAAAACAACTGAAGGAGAAAGGCTATACATACCTTTTAGGAAGCTAGCAAAGACAGCACGCGATAGGGAAGCAATTCAGATCTCCGGTGTCGGCCTTATGCCACAGGGCACAAAGAGGTTTGGGGAGTGGGAGTGTGTGTTCTCAGAACTGCAACTCAATCCTGATCGGTTTTTTTTGTTTGTTTTTTTTTTGTTTTTTTTCGGCAGAGCAATCACATAATCTACATCCTGGTATCTTCCAGTTTTTTGACACATGTGATGTCTTTGCTTTCTGGGCCTTTCCCCCAACCCCCTCCCGCTCCTTTAATGTCACAGTAGTCTATGGATGCTACAGAAACATCGCAGCAAAAATTTAAAAAAATAATAATAATGTAAAGCTATGTAAAGTATTGTTTCCTTTTTGCCTCAGTACAAGATTGAATGAACACCCATGAGATCCAAGTTCTGTATTAGGCAGGATCAAAAATAGCGCGAGGAGACAATCAGTTTTGATCATCAATGTGTGATGCTGTACACAACGAAAATGTGGATTAACCCCCCCCCCCCCCCCCCCCGCGCCCCCCCCCCCCCCCCCCCATCATCTGATACTAGTGAACTTGACGTATCGTATATTTTCATCATCAGCTTGGACAAAGAGCTCTTTTGCACACACACACAAAAATTGAACAGTGAAGATGAAATACAAAACCCCCCTCCCCCCTCTCTCTCGCTCTAACAGGCCCGACCGAGGACGATGATTTTTTAAGTGTTTTTGGTTGCACTGCTGATCAGGCATCTGCCGAACAGATGTGGTGGAGTGTATATGGATTTGTCCAAACGCAGTGACATCTCCTTGAGTAACTGAACTGAACTGAATCAAAAAAGCCAAGGCTGATTCATGTCTAACCCACCTAAGTCTCTCTCACTCTCTCCCCCTCCTCTTTCTCTGTTTCCGTCTCCTCTCTCTCTCTCTCTTTCAATCAGTCTAAATATATTTTTCAAACACAACCCAGGGCTGTTTTACAGACCAGACATATTGCAAGGTAGAAAAAAAAGCACATTCCACCTGCAGAGACAGAACTGCCCATCAGCTGCGACAAACCCTCAAAGGTAGAGATCAAGAAGGCCATCATGTCTCTGAGAAATGGGAAGGCTGCAGGGCCGGACGAGATACCAGCAGAAGCCATCAAAGCAGACACAGAAATAGCTGTCAATATGCTATACAGCCTCTTCAGCAAGATCTGGGAGAAGGAGGAGGTACCGGCCCAGTGGAAAGAAGGAATCATCATCAAACAACGACAAAAAAACAAACAAACAAGAAAAAAAACAGGATCGTACATCCTACTTATGACAGGGTGTGTGGGGGGAGGGAGGGCGGGGGGGGTGCATGGAAGTAGACACGAGACACAACAACATTATGATCTGCAGGCAGCTACGCACACATACACATGAGAACACAGGCTGTCTGAGAGTCCCCCGTGAAACGACATTCAAGGTGACTGAAGCGAAGCCTTTTTATGGAAACTTCCACTGTGCTTTTTCAGGAAGGTGGCCAACTATCAGACAGAATTCAATGGAGGTTTGAGTTGGTGGTGGTTGTTTTGTTGTTTGTTTGTTGGGTTTTTTTTAACCTTTTTATGGGTGTTCTCCAGTCACGGTTGTTAACCCTTTGGCTGCTGCTGAAGAGCATATGCTCACCGGTGAAGGGCTGTTATTTAAATGAGATAAAATTGAAGTGAGAGGTCTGGGTGTCGTTCACCATTTCTTTATTTGAACTCCTTCTTCCTCTTTGGGACTGCATTACGTTCGTTCAGTAAAAATCAACATCACACCGCTTTAAAATGTACAAAAGAATTAAGTGTAGTCATTTCTTGCATTTGAAATTGTTGCCACACTGATTTCATATCACACCCCTTGAAAAGGTACACAAGAAGCGATTAGCTATTTCTTGCACCTGAAATTGTTGCCACACTGATTTCATATCACACCCCTTGAAAAGGTACACAAGAAGCGATTAGCTATTTCTTGCACCTGAAATTGTTGCCACACCGATTTCATATCACATCGCTTGAAAAGGTACCCAAGAAGCAAGTAGTTATTTCTTGCACTTGAAATTGTTCCCACGCCAATTTCATATCACATCGCTTGGAAAGGTACACAAGAAGTATGTAGTTATTTCTTGCACTTGAAATTGTTGCCACACCGATTTCATATCACATCGCTTGGAAAGGTACATAAGAAGCAAGTAGTTATTTCTTGCACTTGAAATTGTTGCCACACTGATTTCATATCACACCCCTTGAAAAATACACATGGAAGAAGTAAGTAGTTATTTCTTGCACTTGAAATTGTTGCCACACCGATTTCCTATCACATCGCTTGGAAAGGTACACAAGAAGTATGTAGTTATTTCTTGCACTTGAACCACGCCGATTTCATATTACACCCATTGAAAACGTACACATGCAAGAAGTAAGTAGTTATTTCTTGCACTTTAAATTGTTGCCACACCAATTTCATATCACACCCCTTGAAAAAGTACACATGCAAGAAGTAAGTTGTTAATTCTTGATCTTTAAATTGTTGCCACACCGATTTAATTTCACTACGGTACAGCAGCCAAGGAGTTAAATTCTATAGTTGACGTGGCTTTGAAATGACTGACTCAGGACTGTCATGGAGTGTCTGACTGGTAGGGAGGAGGAAGTGGAAGGGTGGTTTTGAAGGGTGAAAGAGGAAATTGCGGGGGAGGGGGCGGGGCGGGGAGCAAGGTGTGGAGTATTATTCAATTCAATGCACAATTTCCGAGACTTGGCCATTCATAGTATGATTCTTTTCGTCAGTTTCGTTTGGTTTGTATCGGTGGTGAAGTTCTCGGGGTTATGGGGTATGATGGTTTTTTTGTTTGTTTTTTTCATTTGTTGAGAGAGCTTCTTTTCTGTCCGTTTCTCGAGCATTACATTTTATTAGTTTGCTTCCATGTGCTGACATGAAACTTTTTGCAGTGTGCATGAACGCAGTGTCTTTTTTTGTTTTTGTTTTTATTATTTTTTTTATTATTATTTTTTTTTTTTTTATTATTTTTTTTTTTTTTTATAGACAGCGCATATGTAATGTATGTGTTTGTGAGTGCGCTTTTTTTCCAGCAATTGATACAGATCTCCCGCCCTCTCTCTCTTTCTCTCAATACACATATAACCTACTACGCATCTGTTCCGTGGAAAACACCTTTGTCTCTTTCTGTTTGTCTCCCACTTTCTCTCACTAGATATATATAAATACACACATACACACAAACACACACACACATACACATATATATATATATATATATATATATATGTGTATATCACACACACATAATTATATATATATATATGTATACACACACAAACACACATGTACGTGTGTGTGTGTGTGTGTGTGTGTGTGTGTGTATAATTATGTGTGTGTGATATACATATATCACACGTGTGTGTGTGTGTGTGTGTGTGTGTGTGTGATAGGCTACGCATTTGCTCTGTGGAAAATAAATGATCAATATTAGATTCCTCTGGTGAGGGTTGTCTGGGTATTTATCAGTTAGCTGTACTTGAGCGGGCGTTTGACCCGCAAGCCACATTTATGACTTGACATTGTTAAGATTTATCATACACACTACACCCTCATCAGATAAATCATATATCTTTTGGCGACCATCGTTTTCACACACTCGCGGCAAGCATGTGTTCGCATTTATACGGTCATGCACCTTAGCACACTATTGTTGATGTGTTGATTCACACAAAGACACCGGTACACACGTCAGGATTTCAAATGCAGAAGACATGGAACTGATAATAAATGTCACAATTAACATTAACACACAGGAACACATACGCAATTATCAAATATCTTTAGCTCTCTTTTATTTAGAAACAAGTCAGGTTCTGAAATGCATAAGACATTAAAATAACAACAAATGTCACAATGAACACACACACACACACACGCACACGCACGCACACACACACGCACACACAGTTCAAATTCGCGTACGCCTGCACACAATCGCGCGCACACGTACACGCACATATTCTCTCAAACACACAGACACATATATACATTAGTGTGTTCAAGCGCACACATGTATTAAGGTGTACAGATCAAGTTAAATGGGTAAAAACATGGCACTCAAGCAACAAAAAGAATGAATATTCATCTTATCCCTCCCCCCCTCCCTCCAACCCCACCCCCCTCCCGCCCACCTCTTCTCACCCGCTCCAAGCCGCTCTCACCCAACCCTCATTGTCTCTGGCGTTAGTCATGGCGATTTCAAGTTTCATTATGACGGATTCATAAGTCAGTGAAACAACACACACACACACACACTGCATAATGATATCGACGGAGCTGTAACATTCGCAAGAATTCAGAACAAAACATGCAATTTCAAACTTAGCGAAAAAGAAAAGAAACAAGAGTGATAAAATGGAAAACAAGATAGGCAAGGCCTTCAAGACTCACTTGTGATACACTTAAAAAAAAAAAAAATCTAATCGTTAAAATGTGTTCTGTATTTTGTTATTATAAAGCTTCGCGTTAAAAAAAAGAAAAAGAAAAAAAAAAGAAGTCCTAACCAGATTCGAATTAAGTCCCCTAGCATTAATTACAGAGTAATTTCCCTTTTTTACTATCTGCACCAAAACGTTTGCAAAATAAATAAAACTTCCATGCTTAGCAAAAGAAGTTCATGTTTGAACAAAAAAATGATGATAATGACTGCTCCTGTTGTTGGGTCAGAATATCAGATCAAAGTGCCAAGTTTAGAGAATACAAAAATATAGATATAAGAGTAAATGCAGTTTGCATATAATTAGGTTTCATTTTTTAAATTTTTTGGGGCCCATCCCAGACGTGCAATATTGTTTTAAACAAGATGACTGGAAAGAACTGAATTTTTCCTATTTTTATGCCTAATTTGGTGTCAACTGACAAAGTATTTGCAGAGAAAATGTCAATGTTAAAGTTTTACCACGGACACACAGACACACATACACACACAGACAACCGAACACCGGGTTAAAACATAGACTCACTTTGTTTACACAAGTGAGTCAAAAAACCCACAAACAAACAACATGATATCCTTGCAGGTACTAGGAGAGATGATGATTGCTGACAGAACATTAATTTTGTCGGAAAAAATGGGTGTAGGGTGTGGGAGAGGGAGATTAGTAACAACAAAACAAAAAAACAAAAAAAAACGAACAACACCACGTGACTTGGAGATTATGATCTGACTGATTTGATTGTATCTGTGACATTATAAAGTACCCCAAAAATGCCGATGAAAGAATTCTGAAAAAAACAACAACCCCAGTGAACTCTAATCAAACGAACAAAATATGAACAATGATAATACGACGTTTTATTGCCTGTCTTTTTGTCTGTATCCTTTCCCGTGTGGTTTGTTGAGAAAGACTGCTGAAGCAGGGGATGAGATTCTGATGAAAGTGATTCACATGACGGATTTACTTCTCTCTCTCTCTCATGTGTGTGTGTGTGTGTGTGTGTGTGTGTGTGTGTGTGTGTGTGATTATGTGCTTCAGTGTAAATGTTTACTGTGCAACTGAGTGTATTTGAATGTCATGTATGTATTTCTATAACCTTTTGCTATCTTGTGGACATTTTGATTTCATTTCTCTTTGTCCTGAGGGCTGGATGTTAAAAAAAAAATGCATGTGCATGCTTATTCCACTTCCCTCATAAAAAAAAGATTCGTTCTCTCTCTCTCTCTCTCTCTCTCTCACACACACACACACACAAAGTGTATTAATTTCCTCTCCGTCGCCTTCTCCCACAGACTGAAGACACAGATAGAAGACCATGCAGTGTTGCCCAAACAACCCAGGCATTGGGAACGTGCATAATAGATGGCTTTCGTGCCAAGCCGGATCTGGATGTTTGAGGAGGAGGAAGGTGGCAGAATGGTTAAGACGCTCATCATCAGTCTGCCAATACAGAGTCCGTAATACAGGGTCTGGGTTCGAATCCCGCTCTCAGTCGCCCTTCAGTTTCTCCCAAGCCTTGACTGACAAATCGAACTGAGCTTCTTGTCATTCGGATGAGACGATAAACCGAGGTCCCGTATTTGTATTTCTTTTTATCACAACAGATTTCTCTGTGTGAAATTCGGGCTGCTCTCCCCAGGGAGAGCGCGTCGCTACACTACAGCGCCACCCCCCTTTTTTATTTTTTAAACATTTTTCCTGCATGCAGTTTTATTTGTTTTTCCTATCGATGTGGATTTTTCTA
>NC_134893.1:35952582-35955082 GCF_041734735.1 Babylonia areolata | reverse complement strand
TAACATTTCTCCGGAAGGCTCTCATGAAAGTAATATTACTTTGATTGACCATAGTGTGTGTGTGTGTGTGTGTGTGTGTGTGTGTGTGTGTGTGCACTACTGTCGTTTTCATTTTCTAAATGCATGTACTTGTATTATCGTCCTCCGATATTTTTACACACACACACACACACAAAGGACCAGCACATGCAGCCCCAACCCCCTTCCACCCTCCCCCCTCTCCCCCCAAAATAAAACTGTATGTAACCCCCCCCCTCCCCTACTCCCCCTCGACCCCCCCCCCCCTCCAAAAAAACCCAACTGACCTGCAGTCTGGGCTCAACGTGCACGGTGTCGGGGTGCCGCTCGTAGACTTTGAAGGGCAGCTCCAGGGCGTTGTAAAAGAATTCCCTGGGGCGGTAGTTCCTCAGCTCCCAGCGCCACAGCCTCAGGAAGCGGGCCCGGGGCCGCGCCAGGAAGACCCCCAGGTTGAGCACCTCGGGGAAGCCCGGGCGGGACATGTGGTCCAGGTCCACCACCGCCGGGTGCCCCGCCGCCAGCAGCGGGCCCGGGGAGCGCAACCACAGGGCGTCCCAGTCCAGGTAGACCCCACCGTACTTGTCCATCACGTCCGCCCGCACCACGTCGCTGAAGTGCTGGATGTAGAGCACGCGGCGCCCGTAGATGTAGTGGGGCATCTCCCTGTACACCACCGTCACCAAAGGGTGGGAGGAGACTTCTTGCCAGTAGTGGCCGCCCAGCTGCTTGTCGCAGTGGATGAAGACTCGCCGGGCTTTGGCCACGTGGACTGTGCTGAGGAAGCTGAGGTACATGCGGAAGGAGAACTCGGCTTTGTTGAACCAGACGTAGTGGACGATGAAGGGTATGCTGCTCTCCTTCTCCTGTGCGGACGCTACTTCGTCCGTGTCCATGTCCATGTCTGAGCAGTCCGCCTCCTTTCCCAGTTCCGCGTAATGGAGATCCCTGAGAATGGTCAAGTCTGGGTTTTGGATGTGGTGTAAATCCAACGGTGCCGGTTTCAGGTCTGAACAGAGGACCACGCACAGCTTTTCGGAAAGCGCTCCCCTCGGAACGACACTGAGAGAGGAGAGAGAAGGGCAGAGATCATCATACTCAGCATAGGCTCTTAACGTGGAAAGCGTTCGAGCTGCACTATAGCTATGTTCTTCGATCACTCGACGAACTTTAGTAGAGAAGTCTTTCTTACTCATGACGAAAGCTGCACCCCCATGTTCGTTGAGCCCTACGGACAGCGTCCTGTTTCTGAGGTGATGCAGCGAGCGAAGAAGGACCGTGGAGAAGTCAATGTACACCCCTCCTCTGTCGCTCAGCACTCCGAAAGCGTAGTGCAAAGGATTGTCACAGATATTCACACCCTCTCGTTCCACAACCTCCACTCTGAAAGCGGGCACCGTCCCGTTCAGCTCCAGAAG
The DNA here is from genome assembly GCF_041734735.1 of Babylonia areolata. Classification (NCBI taxonomy): domain Eukaryota; kingdom Metazoa; phylum Mollusca; class Gastropoda; order Neogastropoda; family Buccinidae; genus Babylonia; species Babylonia areolata. The sequence continues at coordinate 35,953,649 of NC_134893.1, read as the reverse complement.
CCACTGGTTGTAGTTGTCGGTGCCCATGACATCCGTGGGCATGTGATGAATCTCCAGCACGTCTGGCTCCATAAGCTTCCAGGCGCTCAGAACGCTCAGGTAGTCCTTGAAGGCGAAGGTTCCGTTCTGGCACCAGACGAAGAACACCTGGTTGGGCACCACCTTATGCTCCAGCTCGGAGAGCGGCCTGGGAAACATCCAAGGGTGCCTCTCAGCGCTATAGTCAGTCCTGTCCGCAGTCCCTCGTGAGGTCCCCCTGGTTAATCTTTCGCCCTTCAGTTTCTTATACAACGATCTGTCGCGCCAAGCTAAAACACCACCACCACCACCATCAAAGGTCTCTTCCACTGAACGCGACGGATAACGTTTGAACTTGGCGACATCTTTCACCGGACCGAAGTTGACCCAGCTGATCGTTAGGACTATCGCAAGACAGTTCAGCACAAGAAGAACAAAAATCCGCGCTCGAAACCGTCTGCAGGCCATTTTATTTCACGAAGAAAAGTCAAACACACACACACTCACAGACACAAAAAGCACCTGCTGTAGAATCGTGTCGCAGGTCGTGTACACGTGGTTCAGTGTGGGTGCAGGCCACTTGACTCTCTCAGCATGCTGTCCGTTTTGTCGAAGGTCGTTGAATCCTGCAAAGTAAGCACACCATTTTTTTTCACCCCGCTCCCTCCCTTGCCTGCCAGCCGCTTTGTCAACACACAGACACACACACACACACACAGTCACACGGACACACAGAGTCCCACAGACACAGTCACAGAGTCGCACAGACACAGACACAGAGCAACTGGTGTTATGGGGGTAGTGAGAAATATTCTGTGTCGGTCCAATTATTCACTTTGTCACTCGATCTGAAAACAAAGAGAGAAAGAAAACACACAAACACATACACGCACGCAAACACACACACCACCACCACCACCAAACACGTTTTGAATAATTCATATTAGTCGACCAGATGTGAATTGTGTGTGTGTGTGTGTGTGTGTGTGTGTGTGTGTGTGCGCGCGTGCGTGCGTGCGTGTGTGTGTGTGTGTGTGTGTGTTGGTGTA
>NC_134893.1:35937582-35940082 GCF_041734735.1 Babylonia areolata | reverse complement strand
CTGAAGACTACAACAACAACAGTGTGAGCCAGAGCAGTGTAGAAGGGAACTAACTGAGGTCGAAGAGGGCAAAGAACAACCACTCCTGTTTTTCGCGTGCCGAGTCCCTTCATTCGCACGGAGCGACACCTTCACATGCATCTTGGATGTCTTGCACCTACAGAAAAACCTCTGCGGTGACACTGTGGTTTTCGACGAAGGAAAGAAAAAAAGAAAGAAAAAAAAGAAGAAGAAAAGACAGAAAGAGAAAGAAGGTAAGACAGACAGACAACAACAGACAACAACAACAACAACAACAACACACACACACACACACACACACACACACACACACACACACACACACACTGTGATGCTCTATTAAACAGTTATATTGTTATGTTTTTTTTTAAACAAATCTTCAATCAATAATTTTCACATTCACACACACACACACACACACTTTCACTTACTCGTATGCGTACACAGTAATTCCCCCCCCCCTCCCCCTCCCACTCGATTTTTTTCCTTCCCTCGTCTAATATCACTTACAGTGAAAAGACGTTAAACTAAAGAACGAACAGACAGACAGACAGACAGACAGACAGACAGACAGACAGAAAAAAACAACTGGGGGCGCCGTGGAGTAGGGGGTACTATAAGTGTGTGGCAGGGGAAAACAACGTTATCAATGAATGAGTATCTGCGACAATTCAAGACTAGACAGTGCGACTTGATTAGATGAGAGAGAACTTTAATTACTGTTTAATAGAGCATCACAGACTTTTTCCTTACATGCTTATTACACACACACGTGACGCACGTCGCGCGCGCGCACACACACACACACACGCACACGCAGACACACACACACACACACACACACACACACGCACACGCAGACACACACACACACACACACACACACACACACACACACACACACACACATACACACACACACAATTTCAATTCAGTTTCAGTATCTCAAGGAGGCGTCACCGTGCGTTCGGACAAATCCATATACGCTACACTACATCTGCTAGGCAGATGAGTGACTAGCAGTATAACCCAACGGGCTTGTCAGGCCTTGAGTGCATGCATATATAATTGTGTACCTATCAGAGTGGATTTCGTCTACAGAACCTTGCTAGAGGACAACACTCTCGTTGCCATGGGTTCTGTTCGTTTTTTTTAGTGCACCAAGTGCGTACTGCACACAGGACCTCGGTTTATTGTCTCCTCCGAATGACGAGACGATCAGTTTGATTTTCCAGTCAAACTTGGGAGAAAGGGGGAGAGCGGGATTCGAACCCAGACCTTCAAGGGCTCTCTATATTGGCAGCTGAGCGTCTTAACCTTTCTGCCACCTTCCTCCAACACACACACAGGATGTCAGTCTCCACCATCCTTTAGTTGGACTTTATTCATTTATTTATCTATTCATTTTATTTTCATCACTCTTTTTGCCACAGCAGGTTTCTTTCTTTCTCTGTGTTAACTTCGGGCTGCTCTCCCCAGGGAGAGCGCGTCGCTACACTGAAAGCCCCATCCTTTTTTATTTTATTTTTTTTACTGCCTGCAATTTCTATTTGTTTCCCTATCGAAGTGTTTTTTTTTGTTCTACAGAATTTTGCCAGGGACAATCCTTTTGTTGCCGTGTATTCTTTTACGTGCGCTAAATGCATGCTGCACTCGGGATCTGGGTTTATCGTTTCATCCGAATGACTAGCGTCCAGACCACCACTCAAGGTCTAGTGGAGGGGGGAGAAAATACTGGTGACTGCTGGTGTGATTCAAACCAGTGCGTTCAGATTCTCTCACTTCCTAGGCGGACGCGTTACCTCTAGGCCATCACTCCACACATCATTTGCACCGTTTCAGTGGCATTACTCCCACATCAGTCATTTCGAGACCCCCATACACACTCAAACTTGGGCTCGTCTGTCGCAGTCCCAGCGTCGGCACTACACAGGGAACTATTATTGCCAGGTCGCCAGGAGGCCACACACCAGAGGAGACCCTGCACTGATGTTTAGTTACTTCGGTGGTATTCAGTAGTAGCTGTTCTGATTTAATGTATTTAGGACACCACCACCAAATATGCCCCGTACTGACGACAATAATGGCTCAGTCGCAGAGCCAGACTGAGCGAGCGTCTCCCCCAGAATGGAGACCGCCACCACATCCCTCCAACGATAGTCGTGCCCCAGTCCACCGTGATTTTGCCAACTCCGAAGACGTTGACAGACCTTCACCTCAAGCACGGAAGTAGAAGGGATCAGAACTGACGTCACCATGAGAGCAGGGCATGAAAGGACACATGATTTGGGACTTTTTTTTTTTTTTTTTTTTTTTGGTTTTGTTAATGATGATGAAGAAGGAGGATGGTGATGATGAGGATGTTGCTATGGAGGAGGTCCATTAGGTTTGGGACTACGTGGCAAGGTCTGTATTCTACGCTTCCTGTAATGATGACGTTCCGGTGTTAAAACCAGGCCCGAGAGATAGAGACACTTGC
>NC_134893.1:35915082-35930082 GCF_041734735.1 Babylonia areolata | reverse complement strand
CAAAAGTAATATCCCGGTTAATGACTATTATAAATACCTGTTTTACGTACCTTCGTGCGCTTGCTGTTCGACTCTGTAAAAGTTCTCCCAGTAATTTTGATTGACAACTATCTCGCAAAACTTTTGGGCATGCATGATATAAAAAAAAGACAAAATCAGCCAACAAAAAACATAAGCAAAACTCTAGTTTTCCGTAGATACAAAACAACTTTTTAGAAAAAAATCACACCAGATATTTCTTTGCTGCAAAAATCACACAAAAACAAGAAGAAGAATTCCCAAAAAAACAAATAACAAAAAAAAAGTTTTCCATGGCAGGCACATAATTATAAAAAAGAAAAAAATATCATCATTACTATTATCATTTATGTAAGATTATTTTCTACGTACAGAAAATTAAACAGAAGGGAGGTAGTTGCATTTACAAAAAGGAAAAACAAAACCACTGAGACAAAAGCCAGAGATTAACAGTTTAACCCTTTCACTGCCAAACTCGCATTTATGCAGCAGCTAGGTAGAGGACCCATGTCACTGAAGGGTGACCAGATCATGGATCTGTTATTCATGAACCTACTGCTCTTTATGTTCGATGGTTGGACAGGCCATATTCTCTACACATCACAGGGGGAATCCCCAGCTAGTCTTAGACACCATATTTTCTGTGTTTATAGCACAAGGGAATTTTGAACTCCAAATTGACTGGCAGTGAAAGGGTTAAAAGAATTTATGGGGATCAAAGTTTTACCATAAGGAATCCTCCTCCAAAGACGAGGAAATAGCTGGAAACTGCAGCAAATGCTCCTGGCACCCTAACGTGGTGTTCATATTCATCGTCCAGATCACCACACATGTATACCCACATCAGCCGAGAAAACAGAAAGCAGGCAATGCAGGACAGGTATCGGTAACAGTGCTCACCGGTGTTGTACGTTAGCTGCAGAGAATGTACAGTACAATACAATACATTACAATACAATTCAATACAATACATCTTCATTCATCCGATTAAAGATTATTTACACAACAGTGTTGAGTCAAGTTTTTTTTGTTTTTCTTTCTTTCTTTCTTTCTGTTGTTGTTGGTGATGATAATATTCAATGTAAAACAGCAGGCACATCACATTTTAAATTTGAAACTCAGTGGCTGACATTTTGAAAGCAGTCCTAGTGCGTCATCCAACGCCATACTACCTCTTGCTATATTTACATATACGTTACACATATATGTGTATAATCATAACTGATATATTATAAATATCAGGATAAAACACGCGAGTCAGAATAAAACGAATACTTCAATCTCCCCCCGCCCCACAAAATCCTTGAATTAAAAGCCCAGTTCTGTGGGGGGAAAGGTTGGATTGAAACACGCCACCAATAAACAGAGAAGTAGTATTAATTTTCACTATTCGTTTTTATTCACAACTTCCGGTGTTTTACTCTGGTATTTCAGTTGCGTCATCGTGGATCCTCAGACAGGGAACAGAGCTGGAAACAACGAAACCATTCCAGTAGTGGGGAAGGGATTTGACAGTTTGTATCGGAATACTCTCGTGTATCATAATCCGCCAATGTTACATGCATGGATCTCTGTATCTATCAATTAATGTATGTGTAACAAAGCGGTAACGGCTTGCTGTTCATGAGTTGTTGTCAGAGTAAAGGGGACAACAATCAGCGAAATGTGCCCACGATTATACCTGCAAAAAACAAAACAAAAAGTAATCCACAGTATGTGGCCTACTCGATCACTGAATCCGGTGATAAGTGATGTCCATGACTGGACGAAATCAGATACACCCCCCTGGTAACACACCCACACACACGCGCGCGCGCGCAAAACAATTGAGCAGTTTGTGTCAAACACGTGGCTTCGAAACTCATATCCGGCCATCAGTCCATTGAGAAGTCGTCTGCTAACTGGTGGTAGTTTCTGAATTGTAACCGTGTATCTTAAATGAGGTCGTGTTATGCTTGCCCTAACGACATGCTTAATGTTGCGTCTTGATTGATTTCTACCAACGGTTTATTTACCAAAATTATTACAGGAAAACAGTGCAGTGACACGCAGCGCAAACATGCTGTGGAGGTACACACAAGATGGTCAGCTTGACTAACGCCGCGAGTAAGCGAAAGCTTGCCGTGAAGCAGTCATCTTAGCCAGCAGAGCGCTCGGCTACACATATGAAAACTACCGCTTCGCGCTGTACTGACACAAGTGGCAAAATGGCTGACTGAACACTTCCGCTGGCCTCAGTTGGCAAAGGGGCTCAAAGAACGCATGCGCTACCCACCTATTTTTAGAGCAGTGGCCTGGAATACGCAAAAACCTGTCGCGCTGGTAAGGTTTTGTGGACCTACCCAAGCATAATGGCATAACATAAATAAAGAAAGAGTATAAATACATTAAATCATAACAAAAAAGATGCGTAGAAGGCATGATGGTTAGAACGAAATAAAATAAACTAGAGAGAGTGGTGGGAATGGGGGGGGGGGGGGGGAGGGAAAAGAGTGTGTCGTGAAAGGTTTCGCTGTGCGTTGTCATTCGTTGTCTGTTTCATATAACCAAGACGTAAATGCACGAGCTGTCTTCATAATTGAGATTATTACTATTCTGAAGCTTTTTTTTTTTTTTTTTTTTAGTGGATGTGGAAGGAGTATTCCCATCTTTATTAATCAACGTTATTCCTTACGTGTATTCAGCTGTGCGTCTGCGGGTGCTACTTTGGTGAGTTCCTCAAGTTAAAAAACAACACCTACACAAACACAGTCACCAAAAAATACGTGAAATAATCAACAGGAAAACATCAAAACCAAGCCGTGATCAAGTCACAATGACCACTATGGTCGCGTCACAATGGACATTATAATCACTTCACAATGAACTTATCACGCCACCATGAACATAACAATGAACATGATAAAATGAACTCAGGACAAGTTAGATCAGCGACTACCAATGTTGGCGGAAATTCAAATCTCCTCTATAATACAATTATGTGTGTACGTGTGTGTCATCGGCATCATAAAGTATAACATTAACGCACTTAAAATGGGTTTAACGTTTGCTTCTTCATGTCAAAAGTCAGTAAAAAACAAACCAAAAAACAACCCCAACAACAACAACAAAAAATCATTAACACAGGCGTTGAGCATGTATGGAATGACCGCATCGTACTAAACAACATATGTAACGTAACTTCTTTTTTTTTTTTTTTCCCTTCTTCACAAAATGAAGGCAAAGGCTTAGAGATGTACAGAGATGGGGAAGAATGCAAGAAGGAGGGGGCGTATTAATCAATGAATGAACATGGTTTGTTAATTATAGGGGGCGTAAAAAAAAACTTCCACACTTGTAGATTGTTTCTTTACAGCTTCACCCACCTACAGAGAGGGAGAGAGAGAGAGAGAGAGAGAGAGAGAGAGAGAGAGAGAGAGAGAAACAATCAAATGCCTGCACAGCAGACAACACACAGCGCTACATTACACTGCACACACACACACGCACACATCACACACACACATACACATACATACACACACACTGTGCCATTTTCTTGTAACATTTACGTGTTTGAGCGTCCGGCAAACAGGGTAGACAACAGATACAAAAGTAGACAATGACACATTTTCTCGTAAGAGAGATAAAAGAGACAACAAACTTTATATACATTTATCATAGGATAACTTCTGGTGATTTTTTTCTCATAATTATTTTAAAAAAAACGAAAAAGATAACAGCAGAAACGTGGCAACAGAATAAAATGAAGGAACGACTATTGCACAGTCTCACTTTTCACATTCTTTGCCTTATTCATTGTGGATCACCACGCTTTAAAAGAAAAACAAACAAACAAAAACAAAACAACAAACAAAAAAAAACAACAACAAAAAACAAAAAAACAACGTTATGACCACAAAGCTTCCGAAACAAAAAAATCAAACACAAACCGCAAGTGGCAAACATGGCTCTGAAGACTTCTACACACTACAAGCTGTATGATGTCTTCAAAACCCCATACGACACGGTCATTTCGTTATGTTTTAGGGTGGAATAAATAAATGTCTTAGATGAAAACAACAAAAATAACAACAACAACACCACACACGCACGCACACACACACAGCAACACAAATCCGATAATCATACATGAATTACTTTTTATACTTAAACAACAAAAACGAAACAATAAAAGCAACAAAAACCCAACCCTCAGCAACACAAGAGAGGTAAAACCTTCATGGCTTATGTGTGATTCATACTGCTCAAAAAGTAACAAAGGAAAACAACAACAACAAAATAATAATAAAAAACAACCGGCCCTTCACAAAGGTTTTGCTACTGGGTTCCAGCTGCTTAACCAAAACACCCATATTCTATTGGAAACTTTACAAGGCACACACCCTACAAGACAGAATAAATAGGGGTCAATGCTCATTCCTTAAATTTATGGAGCATCTTGGAGTACGTTCCTAAAGATCTTTCCATGTGCTACGATCTTGACATTTTGCGCATTCATAATGTTTGCTAACAGTTGGGCCAACAGTAAAGTGAGAGCTGTATGATCAATGGTGTCTCCATTGCCACGGGAAGTCATTTACAGCTTAGTCTTTTGTGAAGGACTATAACTCTCAAACTAGGAGGCAAGATTGCACTGGCTCTTTCTTAGTGCTGCAGCTCTGGGCCATGGGGGCTAGTTGGCCTTTGGGAACCATCCCAACGCGGACTGTCCTGAACCCCTCTTAGCCAAAAGACAGCGGATATAGGATGTAACATGGGGGAAGACACTCCCCACTATTATCAAATTCTAGCCTAAGATAGTTGGGACAGCAGTTGCCTCCTCTGCTGTTCTCATGGTCATAGTCAGACACGTCTATCATACAATGTTTACTAAGCAGTGCAGCTAATCGTGTCTGAAGTAAACAACCAGTAAAAAAAAATCGATGTATACTGCATTTTTGTGTCTGCTAATTATACGCAAATATCACTCCAGACAAATCCAGTGCTTTCGACGAATGGCGGATTGTGAAGGAAGTAGCCGTCATCACATACTTTATTACGCTAAATTAATGCGCAAACAAAAGTTCCACCATGGACGTTGTTTTTAAACAGAAAAACCAATCTCTTCGGAAATGTAGATAGTGTAAGGCTTTTGAACAGAGTGTAAAACACAGCAGCCTTTCTATGCACTGTCTCCCCCCCCCCCCAGCATAATCATTACGGTCAAATAATTAAACGAGATCCATTGAAAAAAATTCTATGGTTTAAACTCATGTCAAACTTTGCTGCTCCTGGCAGATGTTTACATCAATGTAACTTCCATACTGAGCAGAGTTACCTATTACTTTGATGACTGAAAATGAAAAAATGACCGCTATTAATGAACGTGTCAATATGGAAGATAAAAGTGTTTAAAGTTTTTGCGAAAGAAATAACAATGTACCAGAAAATGTATGCAAACCTTTTTTTGCTATTTCAGTTTCCTCCCATGTTCAAAGAATTCATTGTCTTTAAAACTGGAATGATATGAAAAGAACTGGTTTAAGAATATATCCAAGCCAAATTTGGTGTCGACAGCGTATTCCCAATTAAAAAGAATTTCTGAGAGTTTACCCCCCCCCACCACACACATAAACACACACAGAAATAAATATACATGGACAACTGAAACAGAGTTATAAACTCACTTTGTCTACACGCGTGAGGAAAGAAACAAACAAACCAAAAATTAAGATAAAGTAAACGCGCAAGCGATTCACGGGAAAATCAAACGGCTTTCTCCTTCCAAATTCTTTTTTCTCTGTCAAGACTCTTGAGATTTCGGTGTCTTACGCCGGTACACGCTGTGTAAAAGCATCACCTTCACTGACATCACTATCGTCATCAACATCAGATTCCGTGGATCAGCATGCCCCAAAAAACAGTAATCAGCAAAGTGTGCCACGATAAGGCGTGAATAAAGGTAAGTAGCCTATTCCATCACTGATTCCGGTGAAAAATTTAATGTTGTTCATCATAGGACTGAAAACGGACAAATTCATCTAAACACGGAGGGTTACACTACCTTGAAATGAAAGAAAAGGAGGATAAATTCCTCTGAAAATGAGGGGGAGGTTGGGGGGGGGGGCAAATTTATCATCGGAAATTGTATTGTAATGGGGGAGAGGGAGGGAAGTAGGGGGCTAGGGGGGCTATTGTGATTCTAAGACATGGCGAGTGGAGCCACGAAATCTATCCTTTTTAAAAAAATATATATATATAAAGTAAAGAGTGACAATGACCATTGGATCAGAGAATCACAGGGGGTCACAGTGATGTAGTATGTCAGTCGTGTTCTCTGTGAATTTGTACGTCGGTCCATACAACTATGGAACGCTGAGGAAATGTACAGTGCAGCATCATGAAGGTGTCACACTCACCCAGCAACAAGCACAGTGTTTTGAAGAAGTAGTTTGGCAAGAAGAGAAGCATTCACTACAGGCAAGAGGTAATGTATATTATTTTGAGCGTTTTTACCAACAAACGTTACACCCCACTGTTATTCCTGGAGGTCAATGCCTATATATATATACATACACACAATCTCCAACCTGCTGCCATGCCATCATGAAAAACAAAACAAAACAAAACAGCAGAACACACAAACCCAGTATACAAATCTATACACAGCTATTGTTCACATCCTCGGACCAGCTTATCACAATTCTTCAGATCAGCAAAATCCCACTGCAAAAACTCTTCACACAGTTCAACGACGTCTTCACAGCTTCCGGTACACACCCATAGACCAGCTTATCATAATCCTGAAGAACAAGCAAAATCCCACTGCGAAAAACGCTGCACACATTTGAACAACGTCTTCACAGCTCTTGTCCAAGCCGACGGACCAGGTTGTCACAATCCCGAAGAAGAAGAAGATGAAGAAGGTGAAGAAGAAGAAGAAGAAGAAGAAGAAGAAGAAGAAGAAACATGAGCAAAATCCCACTGCAAAGCGCTGCACACATAGAGTCAAGTTATAACAACAACGCTTTTACAACCCTTGTCCGCAGTGACCAGCTCATCATAATCCAGGCTGAAGAAGAAGAACAACAAAGCCCAAACCCACTGCAAACGCAGCCCGCACACAATTAAGTTACACAACAACAACAGCAACAACGTCTCCACAGCCTCTTCAACAGCGCAGGTCGAAGATCTCACGAAGCAGAGGCTTGGTCCTTGAGAAGGAAGGCGTGCAGTCGAAGACCCCGGACTTGAGGTTGTGACAGAACTCCTCCACGATCTGCACGAGGTCCGGGATGAGCAGCAGCAGCTTGGGCAGCAGGAGGCGGTCCTTGGGGTGGTTGTGCTTCAGGTCCAGGCGGAGCGCCTCGATAAGGTCTCCCTGCAGGGCTTCCACCGGCTTGGGGCACATCAGACCGGGCCCGTCTGGGAAAGAACACGACACATGAATGAGACAGGATCATTTTTACTGCATTTTACCTACAGTGGCCTCGACGCTGGGCTTGTATCAGAGATTGGCATGCGTTTAGTTTAGTTTACCGTTTGTTTTTTTTCGCTGTTTCAGCGATATTGGACGGGTACAAAAAAGAAAAAGAAACAAAAAAGGAAGAAAAAGTATGTGCGCATAGGAGATGAGGCATGGGGTACTTGAGAAGAGGTGGTGGGATGACTGTAGTGAGTAGTGGAAAACGAAGAGCTACGAAGGACTGTAGTAACTAACAGTGAATTATAACATGAATATATATATATATATATATATATATATATATATATATATATATATATCCATATCAGTCAACCACATGTGAGAGTGCTACGGTCGGGAATAAAGTGAAAGTAAAGACAATAAAAACGAAATAACATACATGATTAACCAACATGAGTTTTTAGAACAATTTTTTTTCCCTAATTACTGCAGGTTCTGTAATCAAGAACAAGCAAAAAACAGAAGCCTAAGGTTCACGCATTGACACTAGTATATGAGATAGTTTAATTTGTTTCTTCTGAGAAAAAAAAAACAGAAAAAAAGAAAAAAACCAACAACAAAGGTCACTTAAAGCGATACCCCAACACAAACAATTCTATCGACAAGCAATCGAAAATACGGTTACCCCCCTCCCACACACAAATTAGGTATAACAGGGAAACCATCAATCTGTTGTTTCGCATCGCAATAACCTCCCCCCCCCCCACTCACCTCCCCGCCACCCCTCACCCCACCCCACCCCCAGTCAGTTTCGCATCTCACAACACAGCACAATAATCAAACCCACAGGAAGGGCATTCACAACACAGTTGGCTTCAGACCCAGAAACCGAAAGTTATATTCGGAAGGAAGGACTCAGTCCCCCACCTCCATCCCTCGCTTCCCCGTTCCCATTCCCCTTTACCCAAAATACATCACGGTTAAAAGATAAAAAATAAAAAAACACCCCCCCCCAAAAAAAAATACTACACTCTGTGTGTGTGTGTGTGTGTGTGTGTGTGTGCGCGCGCGCGCGCGTGTGTGTGTGTGTGCGTGCGTGTGTGTGTGTGAATGTGTGTGTGAATGTGTGTGTGTGTGTGTGTGTGTGTGCGCGTGTATGTACGTGTGTGTGTGTGTGTGTGCGCGTGTATGTACGTGTATGTGTGTGAGTGTGAGTGTGTGTGTGTGTGCGTGCGTGCGTGCGTGTGTGTGTGTGTGCGCTTGCTTGCTTGCTTACGTGTGTGTGTTTGTATGCGTGCATGCGTGCGTGTGTGTGCGTGCGTAAGCGTGCGAGCGCGCGCGCGCGCGTGTGTGTGTGTGTCCGTGTCCCCCTATACTAGTCAGTTACCGGAAGTGAGCAGGACGGCCGCGAAGAGAGCGAGCTCCCCGTGCGTGAGCCGCATGCCCCGGAGCTTGTCGCCCACAGCCAATGGGAGCTGGAGAAGCTTCTGCAGCTGCTCACACAGGCGGGGCGAGTGGCGGTGGATGCGGAGGCTGTGAGGGAAGGTGTCCAGTCGGATCAGGTCCCTGTCCACGATGTAGGGAAGCTGGACGGAAAGGAAGGAAGGGAGGGAGGGAGGGAGAGGGAGGGAGGGAGGAGAAAATGATAAATTATGGTGATAATGATAATTATAATAGTGTTATTAATGATGATAAAAATATTAATAATGATGATGATGATGATGATAATGATGTGATGATAATGATACCTCTACTACTAATGATGGTGATGATAACAACAACAATAATAATAATAATAAATAATAATAAACAATAATAATAATAATAATAATGATGATGATGATGATGATGATGATAACAATGATGATAATGATGATGATGATGATAATCATCATCATAACAACAACAATAATAATAATAAAAACAATAATATTCTCCTCTCTTCGACTCACTCAACTCATACGGGACACACAACAGACAACACAAGAAAACCAAATAAAATGCAAAAAGACTCCGCCTGCTGCGTCAACGTGTATCATCATCATCATCACTATCATCGATTATCAGCATCACTATCATCATCATCATCGCTATCATCATCATCTATCAACCATCACCATTACTATCATAATCATCCACCAACCATCAACATCATCACTATCATAATCGTCCATCAATCATCATCATTACTATCATACTCTTCCATTCAATATCATCATTACTATCATAATCTTCCATCAATCATCATCATTACTATCATAATCGTCCATCAATCATCATCATCACTATCATAATCTTCCATCAATCATCATCATTACTATCATAATCTTCCATTAAATATCATCATTACTATCATAATCTTCCATCAATCATCATCATTACTATCATAATCTTCCATCCAACATGGTGACGGTTTCAAAAATCTGCATAACCATGCATTAGTTCTTAGCTTGTGTGTCAAGTTTCTTGTGTAAATTGATCCTAGGGGGGCGGGGGGGTGGGGGTGGGGGTAGTGGCTTTTCTTACTGGAAGAGAGAGATCCCACCAGAGCTTCTTATTTGAGTTTTCTAAGAACTGTTTCTGTCTGAAACTCCAGATATATGTTGAAAGAATAGTACAGGCTTCAGAAACAGAAATAGGAATATTGTAATTGATTTAAACTGAATTGTTCGATGCCGCTTCCTTGGCACAAAAATCGGCCATTTCGTTGTCACGAAGATTAGAATGTCCAGGAACCCACAAGAGTGAAATGTCGGAGCCTCGCATAATTAACTGGTGGATTAAATACAAAATTTCGTACATAATATCTGCTCGTTCAGATGAAGATTGATTATTTAAAGCCATCAATGCTGATTTTGAATCAGATAGTATAAGAATTTTTGCAGGCACAAGAGGCATATCACTAAAAAAGGTGAAAGCCATCAGAATTGCAAACAATTCAGCAGTAAAATTTGAACAACCTTTAGTTAAGTGGAATCTCTTTTTAATGTTAAGCTCGGGGATTACAAAAGCGGCTCCAACTTCAGAGTTATGTGTATTAATTAGTTCTTTGGCCCGAGAGGCAATAATGAGTGGACTGTCACTCTTTTTTAATTATCCATATGTAAAAATAATATTTGCTTGCTCAGTCAGCCAAGGCGGATGAAAACTATGCGGAATTTTCGCAATCTGGGAAAGAGACAGACTGCAACTCTCAAAGACTGACTTAGTAAAATCGAACAAGGACGTGTATACTGCTTTGTTACGAATTTCTCTACAGATGTATGTTTCTTCATCAAGTTCAGAGACAACCGAATTTGGGACAGCTCTAGCCCTTACCATGTAGTTACATGCACTTAATTTCCTGTGTTCAGGTAATGGTAAAACACCAGCTTCTTTGTATGTTTTGTCGATTGAAGCCCATCGCGGTAACCCAAGTGCAATCTTAAAAGAAAATGAAACTATTCCGCTTCATGAGGTCGACCTGATCACCCAGGACAAAAACAACACACAACCCAACAACAACAACAACAACAACAACACACACACACACACACACACACACACACACACACACAACTCAAAAACAACAACTTACTGCCAACTGCACCACCATGAAACCGTTCCGCTTCATGAGGTCGATCTGGTCGGGCATGGGCAGGGCGGAGAACCCCGGAAGACGCTTGGCGAACTTGACGCTGGCCTCCAGAACCGGAAGCAGGACCTCCTGGAACTTCCAGAAGACGTCCAGGTCGCGGAAGTCCCCAGGAGACAGACTGTGCACAACCTCCGCGGTCATCTCCGTCATCTGCGTGGGAAGTTGGGGGGTAGGGTGGGGACAAAGAGGGGCAATGTAGTAATAGTAATAAGAATAATAATATTAATAGTAATAATAATGTATGCAGGCTTATATAAGCGCAGTGCACCCCCATCTCAGACTGGAGGCTCACCGCACTTTACAATAGCATAATATACTTCTTCTTCTTCTCTCGTGGGCTGCAACTACCACATTCACTCATGTGTACACGAGTGGATTTTTACGTGTAAGACCGTGGTTTTTTTGTTGTTGTTTTTTAAACCCCGCCTTGTAGGCAGCCATACTCCGTTTTCGGGGGTTATAAACTAAAGACAAACCTCTAGAGACACAATGAAGACAAGCAGCAAGGAAGATGCGCAGAAAAAAAAATCACACACATAAAACTGAACACACTTTTACTACTGCTGCTACTACTACAGTAATGATAATGCCATCTTTTTTTTCCTTTCTCTTTCATTTTTTTAAGAGGAAAAAAAGCTGAAACTCACAGCAGCATCAAACGGCGACGACGACGACAGCGGCGAAGAAGAAGTCGAAGAAGAAGACGACGAACTCGACGACGCTGACGACATCGGAGGCGACGACCCTGACGACACGCCCCGTGGCGGCAGCGGCGGTGGCGGCACACACCCTAGACGACCCCTACTACCACCACCACCACCACCACCACAGCAACCACTGCCCCGATTCCCAAACGGAGAACCACACGCTGGAGAAGAAGTCGAGGAGACACAAGCAGGGGAGGAATAGGAGCAGAAGGAGGTTGAGGAGGAGGAGGAGGAGGAGGAGACGCCGGTGGAGGAGGGGAAGGATGAGGAGGGAGGAAAGGGGGAGAAGGGCGGGAAGGAGGCCGAGGACGAGCAGGAGGAGGAGGAGGTGGCGAAGGAGGAGGAGGAGGAGGCTGGGAAGGGGTGCTGCTGCTGCTGTTGCTGCTGCTGCTGTTGCTGTTGGTGATGCTGCTGGAAGAAGAGAGTGTGCCGGAAGACGTCGCGGAAGGCCGCCTTGATGAGGTCTGCCAGGGAGCGCAGCTCCACGATGCGCTTAGTGCCCGTGCACGACAGCTCCTCCTTGTCCGCCACCAGCTTCTCCCGCTCCGTCTTGGGCATCCTCCCGAACCGCACGGCTGTCGACACGCAACGGGGAGCCATGCCCACGCTGACTTATTTATACACACACAGGCCCACAATTATCATACACTTGTATGCACATGTACCAGAGAAGGATAAGAGAAGACAAGGCAAATTCTTTTTATCGAGGGTTATAAATATGCAAGCAAGTAACATGCTTTACTTATATCCAGCCCTCGCCCTAAAGAGGGAATTGAAGCTAAAGAAGATAAGAGAGAGAGAGAGAGAGAGAGAGAGGTGTGGGAGGTGGGACAGTTATGGGACAGTGTTGCTTCCCAATATATATATATATATATATATATATATATGTGTGTGTGTGTGTGTGTGTGTGTGTGTGTGTGTGTGTGTGTGTGTGTGTGTGAGAAAGAAAGAGAGAGAGAAACCTATTTGAATGACACAGGAATCGAATGATGAGAGCTCAGTGGTAGCTGTCAGTCGGCTCTGCCACAGGTAAGCAGCCTGTTGTTAACAAATGACTCCGTGTTTGTAAAACGCTTAGAGCTTGGTCTCTGAGTTTCTGACTGAGGGTAGGCGCTGTGTAAGTATCCATATCATCATCATTATCATCATCATCATCATCACCATCACCACCATCAAATGACTCCGCGTTTATAAAGCGCTTAGAGCTTGGTCTCTTCAATCTCTGACTGAGGGTAGGCTCTATGTAAGTATGATCATCGTCATCATCATCATCATCACCCTCTGTACGTCCCTCTTTCTCCGGGGTGGGAGGCGGGAGGTGATATGGAGGGGCTGGGTGGTTCTCTCTTTCTTCTCCCCCACCCCCACCCCCTCCTGTCCGTCTCCGTCCACGTCTTTCAGTGAACTTCTCGCGGATCGAAAGCTCTTAGAGGAAACAGACACCCCCCTCCCCCCCCCCCCACCTCCCTACCCCTCTTCTCGGTCTCCCTTTTCTTGCCCCCCCCCCCCCTTCAAGGAACACTGAAGGTTGTTAACTACATTACGAACTTTTAACCAACCCCCCCCCCCTCCGCTCCCCCCTCCCCTCCTTTTATCTCATCCGTCCTGTCTCTATATCATGTCTGTCTCTCTGAATAATTACCTGTGTTCCTTTGGGGAAGAAAGAAACGCACAGAGACTTACTGGAGGAATAATAATCTATTGAAAAAAAAAATGTTAGATACACCAAAACTGCAACCCTGTTTTGTTGTTTTTTTCTTCCCCGACTCTTCCATCCAGTAAGTATTCTCACCAGTTGCACGGCTGTCCGTATATTTGTCTCCTTACCCCCTCCCCCACCCCCCCCCCTCTCTCTCTGTGTCGCTCTCTGTCTCTTTCTCCGCACTCATACTGGTTAACGCATTCTTTTAGATGGGAGATGGTGGAAAGTCTCCGATTTTCCGTCAACCAGCCATGTTTCTTCCTCCCTAAACTCTGAAGAAGAAGGATGTGGAGGTGGGGGGGGAGGAGGTGGTGTAGGTGAAAGGAGGAGGAGGAGGAAAAGGAAGGAGGAGGAAGAAGAGCAAGAGGCAGAAAGAAGGTCAATCGAAGCCGAACTTTAAAGGACACATTTCAAATCGAAGACTGACAGTTCTCTGACTTGTCTGCCTGTCAGTCAGTCCCTCAACCCCCCCCCCCCCACCACCACCCACCACCACCCTCCCCCCAGCACCCACCCTACCCACGCACCCCTACTCTACCCTTCCCCAACCGCCACCACCCAAACAAAATCGTTATCAAAAAAAACTTAAATAAAAAAAAGAAACCAGAAAAAAAAGTGAAACGAAGAAAGGACCAAAAGGGCACTTTTCAGATCGAGGGATGATAATCTCAATCTTTGCGTGTCTCTATGTTTGTCATAAAAAAAGGTCTCATCCTTCCCCAAAAACTCGTAATAGAAAAAAAACCCAACCAAACAAACAATAACACACACACACACACACACACACACATAAGGATGACAAGGGGGCAGATGGATAGAGTGGGGGTATGGGTCAACTGAATGAGGGATTCAATGGACATTAATTTTTAAGATTTGAAATTCTCCACCCTGTCTGTCTGTCTCTGTTTATCTATCTTTCTGCAGAGGTAGAGATCCATGAAACCTCACAGGAGGTGGAACAAAAAAAAAAAAAAAAAAAAAAAAATGCTAGTTCCAGTTTCAGTTTCAAGGTGGCAGCAGAGCCTGCGGGCAGATCCATATTCGCTATTCCTCATCTGCTGAAGAAAAGGGCTAGAAATACCCCCCAACCAAAATGGCAAACCCTTTTTACATCTCCAGTTCTGGCTGCCTGGAAAATCTCACTGCACATCATTCCGTCCTGCTTCCTCCCCACTCTTTGTCTCTCTCCCTCTCTTTCCCCGCATTTGTTAGGTTAACATACTTTTTTTTTAGATGGAAGAAGGAGAAGGAGAAGAAGGGAGAGCAAGAACGAGAAGAAGGTCAATCGAAGCAGAAAAAAAAAAAAGGGCATATTTTTGGATCGAACGTTTTGACAGTCACTGACTGTCTCTACTGCCTTGCCAGTCAAGTCTCTCCTCCTCCCTCCACCCTCCTTCCCACACACCCCCATATCGCTACGTTCCACCCACCTCCACTCACCAATCCCCTCCACCCCACATCCCCACTAAAAAAAAAAAAAAAAAAAAAAAAAAAAAAAGTTCGTGAGAAAACACGCAAACGAAGAAAA